>NW_026057582.1:53397738-53423121 GCF_023721935.1 Panthera uncia | reverse complement strand
TATATATATATATATATATATATCTATATGTGATTATATATTTATATTATATATATATATATACACATAGGCATACATACTATATTATAATATTATGATATACTATTAATGAATTATTATCTATTAATATATTAGTCTATATAGACACACACATATATACTATCATAACTATTACTACTACTGATAATAGTTACAATAATGATACTAACCATATAAGTAATACTTTAATACATACCTCATTATTATGTTGTATTAGTTTACATTAATGCACAAAATAATTATAATACTAATACTAATAATAATTAGTAAACATGTATCAGAGATGACGATGAAGTTGGCTGTTAATAGCAGAGTCTCAATCCACTGCAGTATGAGCTAAGCCTCCAAGTTTGGGGCCTTGGTGCAAAGAAAATTTTTTAATTGTCTCTGATTATCCAACAAGAAGCACAATAAAAGGCAAAGTAGCTTCTATGTTGTAAATCATAAAATATTACTATGATTTCCTCTTTTGAAAATCAAGCAAATTTAAACTAATTATACCTAGGTTTCAAATAGTGAGTACATTTTCATTTCAAATGCTCTCAGGATTATCAATAGCTTTGCACTCATAAATGTGACCTGACAGAAGAGTTTTGATTTCTAGTATCGTTAAATTGTCCCCATAAGTAATAAAATAATGAAAAGAGTCTCGGGACACCTCAGTGTCTCAGTCGATTAAACGTCTGACTTTTGATTTCAGCTCAGGTCATGATCTCATGGTTCCTGGGATGGACCCCTGCATTGAGCTCTGTGCCTCACAATATGGAGCCTGCTTGGGAGTCAGTCTCTCCCTCTCTCTCTGCAGCTCCTCCCGCTCATGCTCACTCTTTTTCTCTCTCTCCCTCTCAAAATAAATAAATAATTTCTTTAAAGAGTCTCATTCTTTTGAATAAGGCATGAGAACAAACTAAGAAGAAACAATCCCCACCACTTCTGGAAATACCCATAGGGAGGAGGACCACTTGCAAAGAACCAGCCAGCGTCTCAGGGTTGGGAATAGAGGAAAGAGCAATATAACATGATGAACTGCAGCCCCGGATGGGACTTCTGGAGGACATACTATCCTTTGGATGATGCTTTCAGACCTAACTGAGACCCTCAAGAATGCCTATAGGAGCTAGTAAAGTGCTCCAAAATAGAGGCCCTGAAGTAGCCAATGCATGACCACCACATGCTACCAGCACTTTTCTGAAGAGGGTGTCCAGATCATAAGAAATACTTTTTCAGGACCAAGGAGGGAAGCAAAGGTGTTAAGCTATTGGTGCCATTTTTCCTTTTTTTATCCACAATACTCAAATTAATTGACCTTTTTCTCCCTGTAGAGTTTGGTGTATAAAGAGTATATAGTTTAGGGTGCCTGGGTAGCTCAGGTGGTTAGGCATCCGACTTTGGCTCAGGTCATGATATCACAGTTCATGAGTTCAAGTCCCACATACAGTGAGCACAAACCCCGCTTTAGGTGAGCCCCACTCTTCTCTCTCTCTCTCCCTTTCTCTCTCTCTGCCTCTTGTGGGATTCTCTCTTTCTCTGTCTCTTCCCCTTGCTCACACTTGCACCCTCTCTCTCTCTCTAAAAAGAAAAAAAGTATACATTTTATTGAAAACATCTTAGGAGATTGAAGGAATGTATAACTGGTTCTCTTAAATCAATTAAAAAGTTTTTGTATCTATTCTGCAATAGTTTGTACAACCTAATTAACATTTCCAATCTCAGTTTCATGTGTGAAATGGGCATATAAATTATATTTATTTCATGGAATCATTATGAAGATTAAATGCTATTTATAGCTTAGGTCAGCAAACTTTGCCCATAAAGGGCCAGATAGTAAACATTTTCATCTGTGTGGATAGGCCGTATATTCTTGATCTCAGCTACTAAGTGCTGCTTTTGTAGTATGAAAACAGCTACAGACAACATACAAAAGAATGAAGGTAACTGTATTTCAACAATACTTTAATTACAAAAACAGGCAACACACAAGATGTGGATTGTAGACCATAGTTTGCTGACTGCTATTATCATGCATAAGTGATTACCATAGTTCTTGGAACATGGCACAAAACCATCAGTAGATGCTATTATTATCATTGGATCTTAATTTAATATATCTATTTAATTTCAGTGATAATAGTTAATGGTAATTGCAAGCTCATTCTTTATTCAACAAATATTTAAGTCAGTATGGCAGGTTACTTACATACTATATCTTCTCTGAAGTAATATATTGGTTATAGTCCATAAAGGTAGGACACCCAGATCAGAGAGAAGAGTTAAGAAGTATAAGAAGTAGATCTGAAGGTACAAAAGAAACACATTACCAGATATATATATATATATATATGTATATATATATATATATATTATCTTAATTAATCTTCATTCCAACAATTTACTTGAATACTAGGATCCTCATCTTCTGAAGGAAAAACTGAGGCCCAAAGAAATAAAGTTTTCTGCAGAAAGTCACATAACTAGTAAGGGACTATTATATAAATTCAGGGCCATGAGAAAATAAAGCCCATGTTTTTTGTTTGTTTGTTTGTTTGTTTTCTTCTGCTACTCTGCCCTACTGCCTGCCTTGAAATATGGATAAGATCTCAGAAATACCGAACTCAAGAATCTCAGTGCCTCGTAAAATTCTATAAAGGTTAAACTAGGGATATCATGTAACATTATCTGAGAACCATTGAACGGGCTGAAAAAACTATAGCCAGTTTGCTGAGTGGCTCCGAACGGCCCTGTCCATGTCTATTTCGTAGTGTGTCCCCAAATTACTTAACTACTAGAAAATCTATTTTAAAAAAATTAGTTTCCCATTTTCAACAACTTGTTAAAAATGCAGTGAAAACTTTGTTAGATAAAAAATATATACAGATGAAGCATTAAATTTTAAAATACCTTCTCAAAACATGGATAAGAGAGACGGAGGACAGAAGAGATAAAGAAGCAAGATTACAGAGACCAGAGAATACCCAAGCAGACATTTTCCCTGAAGGAATCTTCCAAATCTCATTTAGAGCCTGGGATTTAATTGACCTCAAGAGCATGAAAACTAGGAGATAAGGCTTGGGGCTACTACAATCACAAAAACCACATAAATATAGCTTATAACTCCAAAATCAGTAAATGTAAAAAATAAATTGAAGTATCCAAAAACAAAACACCATTAAAATAAAAAGAAATCAAGAAAATGATAAAAAGGAAAGAAAAAGTATTATACATCAAAGAGGACAAGTAAACACAAATCAAGACAATGGTACATAAACTTTTCATGTACTGGTGGAACACTTATGAAAATTGGCCAAAATATAACAAAGAATTTACAAGTTAATAATAAAAATGTGACAAAATATGCAATACATGTATATATACATATATATACATTTTATAAAGCACCTCATAATTCTAAAATAACTTATGAGTTAAATAAGAAATTACAATGAAAATTATAAAATCCATGGAACAACATAATGAAAATACTGCCTAATAAAACTTGAGGTAAGCTAAGTGAAGTTCAGAAGGAAGATCAAAAATAGGCAAACTTAAACTGGAATGGAAGCCAGGATAGTGCATATTGGGGCATATGATTGGGAATTCTGAGATGCTAGTAGAATTCTGTTTTTTTATCTGAGTTCTGGTTACGATGGTATATTCACTTTGTATACAGTTGTTCATTTAGGATTTACACACATGTCTGTATGTGAACAAACACAAAGCTTATAAAAGAAGAAAATCCCAGCAACAGCCAAGTTAGCCCTAAGGATAAACCAGGCAGATAAGTTTGCTATGTAAGATATTAAAATAACATGAATATACAAATAATAACTGCAATATTGGCATATTGGCACAGAGACAAATAGACAGATGGAATAGAGAACCTAATTCCATACATATAGAAACCTGAAATATGATACACTCTACAAAAATGTCAATTCTGGATGGATTACGGTCTTATATGTAGAAGCTAGTGCTATAAGACTTTATAAAGAAAATGTAATAAAGCTTTAATGATCTTAGTATATGAACAGAATCTTAAGTAGGATTCAAAAGTCATAAACCATTAAGTAAAATAAAATAGCAAAATAAATGGCTTTAATTTTAAGAACATCTGTTTATCAAAAGATACCATTTCATGAGTAAAAAACCATAAACTGGAGATTTTGCAACCTATATAACTGACTAAAGAGTAGTATCTAGAATATACAAAGAATTTCTATGAGTCAGTAAATAATAAACAACCCAAAAGACTTCTACAAAAATTTGATAGAAGAGGGAAAACAAAAGGTGAGTAAACATATAAAAATTTTCACATCCTCTTAAAATTCCAAGAAGGTATCCTAAAAGTATGATGAGATTCAATCTCACCCTTCCAATTGGCAAAATTCAAATATATGTAATATATTCAATATGTTTATATTAATATGCTTTAACCTATTTATATAAATATTGCATATATATTCTTAATAAGTAGTGGTGAAAATGTGGATCAATAGGGACACTGACATAGTACTGGTTGAAGTATAAATTTGTCCAAATACTTGAGAAAACAATTCAAGATTACCTACTCAAATTTGAATATGGCAATCTTGTATGATCTAGAAATTCTTCTCCTAGGTCAAGCAATACACATTCGCATGCACATTAAAGGATGGAGATATAGATATAGATACATATATAGAGACAGAGATAAAGATAGAGATAGAGATGAGAGATAGAGATAAAGATAAAGGTTGAGATAGAGATAGATATAGAAACTCAGAAAACCAGATTTTAGACAGTAAGAGGTGTGTGTGTGTGTTTGAGTATGTATGCGTGTCTGAACAGGAGGGTGGGTGAAGATACCAAACTCAAAGCATGGAGTTAATTAAAATCAAAATATAGAGAGAAAAAATTCCTGCCTGCCTTTCCCTCTAGCCGGCCTCCCCGCAACCCCTGGCCCAAAACACTGGTAGTAAGACAGTCAGCTTTATAGTTCTCAAAAAGCAATATAGATGGGTGCCCGGGTGCATCAGTTGGTAAGTGTCCAACTCTTGGTTTCAGCTCAGGTTATGATCTCAGCATTCATGGGTTTGAGCCCTGCATCGTTCCCCATGCTGGCATTGCAGAGCCTGCTTGGGATTCTCTCTCTCTCTCTCTCTCCCCTTCTTTCTCTGCCACTCCCCTCCTCATGTTCTCTCTTTCAAAATAAATAAATAAACTGTTAAAAAAGCGGGATATAGCATCTTCTTTGGAAAAAAAAATAAGAACTAGGAATATTGCCAGATTGAATATGCTTACATGTATGCAGTTACAATTTAAGAATTATTTAAAATTAATAAAGTTTGACGGCACGTTGTTAAAAACACAAAACAGAGAACTAATTTGGGAGGATATGGCTTTTAAAAATTTGAGTATAGTTGACACACAAAGTATTATTTTACACCACCCCAACCCAGGACTCAGGTCCTCTGAGTTCTTCTCCATCTTCTCCATTCTTCTGCTGATCTCATCTATTTCCTTTAATGACTCTCATGCAATCACAATCTCCACTCCCGACCATATGTCTTATCTAAACCTGCCTACAACCTCTCCAAACTTAATAAATCCATCCAAACTTAATATGTCAATAGAACTCTTGATTCTTCAACCCCTATTCACCATTTCCTCTTACTTCAGGGGATATGATGTTATCATTCTCCCTTTGCTCAGGCCCCAGACCTGTGGCCTCTTTGATTCCTGTCTTTCTTTCACACAACATGTCAGCAAACTCTTTCTACATCAAAAGTGCCTCCTAGCATCTCCTTCCCTGCTCCCGCCCTAGCCCAAGCTATCAACCTCTTTGATCTTGACTACTGCACTTCTGGACTGTCAGCCCCACATTCTCTCTTGTACCCTCTACATTGATTATCCATACAATAGCCAGAGTGCTCCTTTAAAATATTAATGTAACCAAGTCACTGCTCTACCAAACATCCTTTAATGGTTTCTTATTTCACCTAGATTAAGACCCAAAGATTTTTACTAAACATTTACAAGGGTCCCTAACACCTGGGCCCTAACAACTTCTCCCATGTCACTTTTGGCCATTTTTGTCGTACTCTCTTTGCCTCCTTGCTCTTTCTCAGACACACCATTAAGTCTTAGCTTTAGACTCTAAAGGATTTTACTGTTCCTGCCCTAAGGACACTTATCTACAACATAACCACACAGGTCTCTTCTTCACTTTATTGTACCCTGTTCACATGTTATCTCTTCTGAGAAGCTTTCCATACCTATAGTTCATAATTAGTATCCATTTACACCTGTTATCCCTTTTATTCATTCATTTATTCTTCATTCATTTTAAAAATTCAAATACAAATTGAATATCTATGATGAGACTATCCCATTTTTAGCTATTGAGAATACAATATATACAATCAGATACACATTTGGAAGGACATGTACCAGCTGTTATTTCTGGAATTCAATAGCAACAACAGAAAAACTCCTTTGATATGTTTATATCTAAAGGAAAAGAAAAATTACACACACACACACACACACACACACACACGATATAAAAATATGTAAAGAAGCAAAGTCACCAAGATGTCTCTGCTGTGGCTTCAACAACATTTTGCCTGCAATACTTTACCAGTCAGTGATTTTCAGGAAATCCATCCTTACTCCCATGTCTCCTAAAACATGTGTGATTAAGTGGCCATCTTTACTGTTTTAATTCCAAATCTGACAAGTAAGATCCCATTTCACTTTTCACAATTGTGAAATTGTTCTCCCCAGATATATTCTGAAACTATTAAATTAAGCAGCCTTCCATTAGCAAAACTGATTCTCAGCCATAATTACTCAAGAGGGAAGAGAGTGGGAAATAAGAAGAGACTTAACATTACTTTCATTTCCTGAGACAGGTGATCAGAAGTCAATATGACTGAGCTATTTTTCTACAAACACTCATGAAGTAAAAAAGAGGGAAAACAACTTAAATCTACAAGTAAACATTTCTCCTTTTTATCTTTTAGAAATACATCCTGCATCTGCAAAAGAAAACACCTCACAATTATATAATATGATTTAACTGATATATGTTTATTTTGTAGAGTAAATATACATGATCTACCAACAACAAATCTCTCAAGTAGTCCCAGAGATAAAAATTGAAAACAGGGAGAAGTGTTTTATTATACACAAAGTAAATCAATGCAAATGTCATCTTCCAATGAAAAAACATAAGAAGATGAATAATCATTCTTATAATCAATCTTGTATTCATATGTATTCATGCATCTAATCTTTATCGAGCCTGTACAATACAATTACTTAATCACATATAGATATAATCATTAAAAGATTTTAAATTTGGTTCTTATCATTTCAAGTTTTATTCCTCAAATTTTGCATTCATTTTCAGTATTTCTTAACAAATAAATACTACCATTTACTCTGAATATTTATTAACATAGAGAAACCATAATAATAAAAAGAAAACATGAGGCAGGTATATGAAGAATTTAAGCAAAACAAATAAAACATCTTTACATGTAGATAATTAGAGCAAAATAGGTTGTTTTTTAATTTTATGTCACTTATTTAGATTTGGTCAATTACTTTAACTCTCACTTTTTTCTTTAATAAAAATAATTGCCATATATAAAAATTAGAGGCTATGCCATTATTTCATTATTTTGATAAGTGAAGACAAATTTAGTCTAAAAATCAGACATTCATGTGTCTTTGATGCAAGTCCTCTACTCTTACCATACAAATCAGAGAGTACCAAATCTTTACTGCACTCTGTTTTAAAATCTGTTCTGGCGCGACTGGGTGGCTCAGTCGGTTGAGCACCAACTTCGGCTCGGGTCACGATCTCGTGGTCCGTGAGTTCGAGCCCCGCATCGGGCCCCTGTGCTGACAGCTCAGAGCCCGGAGCCTGTTTCAGATTTTGTGTCTCCCTCTCTCTGACCCTCCCCCATTCATGCTCTGTCTCTCTCTGTCTCAAAAATAAATAAAACGTTAAAAAAAAAATTAAAAAAAAAATCTGTTCTTCAGAATGATCATTCCTCCTTCCAGACCTGTGCAAGGAGCCTGCTAGACAAAACCAATACTATGCAGAGATGTCAGCAAGAACTAGATCTAGCACTTCTACATGAATAAGACACCGAACCCCCCAAAGTATTGCTGTCAGTCTTCTAAGGAAGAGTAGGCAAGAAGATAAAACTACACAATATAGACAATAACTGCACCCAGGCCTTCTACAGTTCATGATTTGTGAAAAAAAAAAAAAAATCCAGCAGAGTTTACCAGCTTCCTCGACCAGCTTCTGCTACAAGTCCACTCAGAGATAAAGATATGGGTGTCATAATGATGGAGTACAGAGTGGCACAAAACCAAAGATGTTAATTGTCTAATAGATTTTGATTATTCTTTCTGTTCAAGTGAGAACACTTCATTTCATTACACTTCAGGCTAAGTGCAATGATTTAAAAGCTTTAGCTTTTCATTAAGTGACAGATATTAGAAAAGAGAGTATGCATTTAATAGTATCATTATATTCTCCCTGTTGTATATCTAAGACGTAATCATGAAAATTTTGAAACTAATAATGTACTCAAAGTCTCAAAATAACTTGTAATGACAGATAATACTTTATACTCCTGAATGAGTATAAATGAGGAATACATGAATACACAACGTACTTTATAATCTCATGCTGTTTCCCTAATCTATCGTAACTCCAATAGCCTTAAGTAAAAGTAAGTCACGATGCTTTTTATGTTGGCATAAAAAGCTTCTCACCCAAATGAAGCATCCCTCCCTGAGATTTAACTATCAGACTAGGGTGCTATAACTTCTAAATGATGAAAACTGTTAGTGTTTACAACAGTTAAGTAGCAAAATCAATAGATGCATATTAAATTGTGAGAAGTGGCTAGGGTAAATTACAATTGTTGCCATATGCTGTAGAACTTGCCTCATGGTTAACAGTAAGCAGTTAATTGAATCAATAACAAAAGCCAAAGATTACAGTTAAATATAATAGATAATTACTTATTACATGACCGTAATACAATGTAGAAAAATAAATAAATAAATAAATAAATAGACTCTATTTTAAATATTTAGTGAGCAGATAAAAATTTTTAGAGAAGTATCTCTTTTATAAATTGTTGAAAAGACTCTTTAAATGTCTTGGCAGAATCAGTAATTAGCATCCTCTACTCTTAACCAGGCAGTGGAGTTCTACTCTACATATGAAAGCTTAACATAAAGGTAAATAGAAAGGCATCACCAGTGTACAATTCTAGGACCCCTTAACAAGGCAACTTAAAAATCATTTAGTAGTAAAAGGGAGAGTGTTCTATAGTAGATGATTTCATTTCTTCTATTAAAATTAGACCTTAGACTACATAAAGCCATTTGAACAAAATAAGTTAGAATATTTAACTTCTCAGTATGTAATCATTCTATATAAATTAATATTACTATTTTTGATAACTTATGGTTATATAAATGAAAGAATTAAATAGAAAAGAGAAGAAAATCCCTAGTATTTGAACGGTTTTTCCATTTCTAGAACCAGAGATATTTTCTAGCATTCATCATTCACTACAATGAGACTTAACAACATAGTAATATTATTTATAATTGAGTTCCAACATATATTGAGCACATATGTGCTAGTATTATGCTAAACACTGAATATTATCTTATTTTTTCATATTAATGCTTTGAAGCAGATACTATTATTATTCCCATTTTCCAAATGGGGAAGGTGAAAATTAGAGCAATAAATTCACCCAAGGTAAAACAGCTAATAAAACAGTACTGCAAGACCTAAGCTCATTTGATTCAAAGGCATGCCCTTAACCACTGAGCAAGCGTCATTATATCACACAGGGTTCCCAGTGTACCACTTTGGAAACTTGAGATCAGATATTTCCCAAATCAGCTTTATTTAAGGCATCTCATGTAATTCCCACAGTCACTCACATGTATTTTTTATGTGTCTTCCTCTAGCGGACTAAGAGCCCTTTGAGCTGGGAAATACATGTTATTTATAATCTTATGACCTCTTTATTTTACTCTCCCTTGTGTCTAGTATATAACACATAATATGCTCAATAAAGATTTTCAAATGCATTTCCAAATTTTTAATGATGATTTTTAATGATTAAAAAGCAAAAAGTATGTGATTCTATGCACAGTTACTAACAAATTAATAAGAAGATCTAGTTTTACTAGAAGAGACCATGCACACACGTTATAATTCTGGCCTTGTTGATAGTCCTAGAAACATTCTTTACACTACGATGATGTAAATTAATTATTATATATTACCTGGTAACAGAAAAAAAGCCAGGAATCAGGTGCTTATTTAAGTTATATAAATATATGGGTTAATTTTCTACTGTTAAAAACAAAAAGTATCATCAAAATTGGAATTGCCTAGGATGTACATGGGATTGAGTCTTCTAACTCCAACTACAGTCATGGCATTCAAGAGTAGAAAGAGGGGCGCCTGGGTGGCTCAGTCGGTTAAGTGTCCGACTTCAGCTCAGGTCATGATCTCACAGTTCGTGAGTTCATGCCCTGCGTCAGGCTCTGTGCTGACAGCTCAGAGCCTGGAGCCTGCTTCAGATTCTGTGTCTCCCTCTCTCTTTGCCTCTCCCCCACTATACTCTGTCTTTCTTTCTCTCTCAAAAATAAAGATCAAAAAAATTAAAAAAAAAAAAAGACTGGAAAGAAATCTTTGTAATGATCTAGTGAATTGCATCTTTTACATTGGGGGAAATTATGGCACAAAGAGGTAAATATATTTTATAATACTACATAGTGTGAAACTAGGCTAATGTTGGAGCCAGGACTTTAAGTCAATGTGGACTTTTCAAGAAAACTATGCCCTCACTTTGAGTACAAGTAGCTGAAAATACATGGTAATTTGAGATATGCTTACACTGATGCTTAACCTCCAACAAATCCTGGCAATATTTTACTATTTTTGAAGCAGAAATTTTCTTTTTTCTTTGTTTACATTTGGTCAATAGTAAAGAGCTCTGTGAAGAAGATATTTCTTATTTTTCATGTACTAAATTCCACATCCTAGGTGCACATTTGAGAAATTAGAGAGAGAGAGATGATAGATGATAGATAGATAATAGAGAGATGAAAGAGAGAGAGAGAGACAGACAGACAGACAGACAGACAGACAAAGCTTTTATCTGGCTATGTGAAAGCCTCTTATTTAACTTTGTTATTCTCGTCTAAGCTGCTTCTATTCCTTTCTCAAATTCCAATGGCCTAGTGCTACTATACATTCCCTTACAGTCTTTTGAAATTCTGATGAGGTAAAAAAAAAGTTATGCTCCTTTATGAAATAATCCTGGAACTAATAAGAGATATGGCAAGGTCACAGGATACCTAGTTAATATACAAAAGCCCATTACTTTCCTACACACCAGAAATGAACAGATGGAATTTGAAATTAAAATATATATATACTATTTACATTAGCTCCCAAAATAATAAAATACTTAGGTATAAATCTAACAAGTATACACAAGATCTATATGAGAAAAATTATGAAATTCTAATGAAAGAAATCAAATAACTGAATAAATGGAGAGACATTCCGTGTTCATGGAAAGGTAGATTCAACATTGCCAAGTTGTCAGTTTGTCCCAACTTGATCTACAGACTCAGTGAAATCCCCATAAAAATCCCAGAAAATTATTTTGTGGATATTTACAAACTGAATCTAAAGCTTGGAGGTAGAGGCAAAGATTTATAATAGACAACATGATATTAAAGAAAAAATTTGGAGAACAGATGCTACCAACTTTAATACTTTCTATAAAGTTACGATAATAAACACAATGGGGTATTGGTGAAACAATAAACAAGTAGGTCAATGGAAAAGAATACAAAACTCAGAAATAGACCTCCATGAATATAATCGACTTATCTTTGACAAAGAAACAAAGGTAATACAATGGAGCAGAGACAGTCTCTTAAACAAATGGTTCTGGAATAAATGGACATCTACATGCAAAAAATGAATCTAGACACAGGCCTTATACCCTTCCCAGAAATTAGTTCAAAATGACTCATAGACCTAAATGTAAAACACAAAACTGAAAAACTTCTAGAAGGTAACAAGGAAAAAATCTAGATGACCATGGGTACAGTGATGACTTTTTAAGTATGACACCAAAGTGATGATCCATGAAAGAAATAATTAATTAGCTGGACTTCATTAAAATTAAAAACATCAGCTGGGCAAAAGACTCTGTCAAGAGAATGAGCAGATAAACTACAAATTGGTAGTAAATATTTTCAGTAGACATAACTGATAAAGGATTATTATTCAAAACATACAAAAATCTCTTAAAACTTAACAAAAGCAAAGAAACAACCTGATTAAAAAATTAGTCAACGACCTGAACAGATGATTCACCAAAGAAGATATACAGATGGCAAATAATCATAAGAAAAAATCCTCCATATCATATGTTATCAGGGAATTGTAAATTAAAATGAGCTATCACTACACAACTATTAGAATGGCCAAAATTCAGAACACTGACTACATCAAATCCTGGCAAGGATGAGAGGCAACAGGAACTCTTATTCACTGCTGGTGGGAATGTAAAATGGGATAGCCACTTTATAAAACAGTTTGGTATTTTCTTACAAAACTAAACACAATATTCTTACCATAAAATTTAGCAATCACATTTTTTAAAGTTTATTTATTTATTTTGAGAGAGAGAGAGAAAAAAAGAGAGAATCCCCAGCAGGCTCCACACTGGTAGCCCAGACCCCAACACAGGGGTCCATCCCACAAAACATGAGATCATGACCTGAGCTGAAATCAACAGTCAGATGCTTAATCAACTGAGCCACCCAGGTGCCTGCAGCAATCACATTTTTTGGTATTTTCCCCAAAGAGCTGAAAACGTAAGTCCACACAGAAACCTGCACACCTGATGTTTATAGTAACTTTATTCAGACCTGTCAAAACTTGGAAGCAACCGGGGCGCCTGGGTGGCTCAGTCGGTTGAGCATCCGACTTTGGCTCAGGTCACGATCTCGCGGTCCATGAGTTCGAGCCCCGCGTCAGGCTCTGGGCTGATGGCTCAGAGCCTGGAGCCTGCTTCCGATTCTGTGTCTCCCTCTCCGTCTGCCCCTCCCCCGTTCATGCTCTGTCTCTCTCTGTCTCAAAAATAAATAAATGTTAAAAAAAAAATTTTTTTTTAAAAAAACTTGGAAGCAACCAATATGTCCTTTGATAAATGAATGAGTGAATAAGCATTAAGACAATGAAATATCATTCAATGCTAAGAAGAACGGAGCTATCAAACCATCAAAAGACATGAAAACCTTAAATGCATATTAATAAATGAAAGAAGCCAATCTGAAAAGGCTACATATTATATGATCCCAATTATATGGAAGTCTGGAAAAGGCAAAATTATAGACATGGCAACAGAATAACTGGTTGCCATTGGTTAACAGAGAGGGAGGGAAGAGTCCGTGGAGCACTGAAACATTTTAGGTCAGTGAAATTATTTTGTATGATACTCTAATGGTGGACACAGTCATTATACATTTGTCCAAACCCATAAAATGTACCACACCAGGAGTGGATTCTAATGTAAACTATAGACTTTGGGTGATAATGGTATAACAGTACAGGTTCATTGGCTGTGACAAATGCACCACTCTGGTGCAGGATGTTAATAGTGGAAGAGGCTATCCATATGTAGGGGCAAGAGTTATTGGGAAATCTCTGTACTTTTCTGCTCAATTTTGCTGTGAATCTAAAACTGCTCAAAAAAAAATACAGTCAACTTAAAAGAACTTTACTACTTTTTTTCTACCCTTTTCTCTTAGCAGTCATCTCTTTTTCAACTTCTTTTTTTTCTTCCATTCATCATTCATGCCTTTGCTCCAAGACTTCTTACTTTCTGTTATCATTTCGCTGCTCTGGCCCCCAATTGATGACGATTTCTAATTTCAAAACTCTCTCTTGGTCAATATTTTAAAAATATATGGTTAGTTGGTGAATTAGTAACAATGAAAAGTTCATAACACCTAAAAATATTAGAATCTAGGTCATAGAATTGTATTTCAAGCTTAAAAACTTAACTTGTATACACAATTGTAAAGATGAAGGCAGCAGCGACTTCTAAATAGAGATGTCATTAGTGAGAAGAAAGTGCACTTCCTGCCCCCATCTTCTCACCAACTCATATTTTAGAGCCATTAACCCTCTTGGAAATATTTGAGAAGTTCTTGCCCTTTCTCCTGAGCCTACTGCTAGGCAGAGCAGGTGGGTTCCTGTGGCTGGTGAGACAGTGATTGGCTGCCATCTGTTGGTCTGTTTTCCTACTAATCAGAACCTAAGGTACTCACAGTGGCAGCTCACACATAGCCTCCCATGTGCCCGCTGATCCTTCCCAGTGGCATGTGAGGGAGGCCGTGGCTCTACAACCGTCATCAGGTACGGATCCCAAGGTTCATGGGGAGGAAAAAGAGAACTCTGGTCCGAGCTGCCTGCTAGAAATTAGATCTAGCAGTCATTTAAACCTATATTTTTATTCCTGTTTCCTGTGTCCAGTTCTCAGTTGGTTCCTAGCTAAGAGGCGAGAAGGATATGCTTACTTTTCATGCTTTCAACCTGTACAACATCAAGGAAATATTCTATTGCATTTTTTAACATCAATACAGACTTACAGAGTACAGAATCATATTTCCACATGTGTCACTCACATCGAAAGTTTGCAGGTCATCATTAAGGGAAAAAAGAAGAAAAAAACTCTCATTTTCAAATTTATAAAACTCTTTTTTCTTAAATCTTCTTGCCCTGTTTCCATGGCTTGTTCCTACCTCCAAAGCCATTACTTGCTTCCTAAAACCTTATTACAGGGGTGCCTGGGTGGCTCAGTTGGTTAAGTGTCTGACTTTGGATCAGGTCACAATCTCACAGTTCATGGGTTCGAGCCCTATATCAGGCTCTGTGCTGACAGCTCAGAGCCTGGAGGCTGCTTTGGATGCTGTGTCTCCCTCTTTCTCTGCCCCTCCCCTGCTCACACTCTGTGTGTGTCTCTCTCTCTCTCTCAAAAATAAACATTAAGAAAAATATTTTTAACCTTATCACATAGTTATTGGAAGAAAGAGCAAGTAGACTTCATGCAAGCTTGGCTGGAAGTAGACAAGCTCTGCTGAGGGGAATATTGAAAAGGAAGCCCAATAACAAATGATTAAAATAATATAAAGAGGAAGATACTAAAGAAGCTGTTTGCTGCATATGCAATAACTTCTCTTTCGCTGACCCTCTTCCTAAAACTATTAAACAGTATAAAATATTAAAATGTTGTAAAGGTAAATTATCCTTGTTGTCATCTTTAAATACATGAGAGAAAAACATAATGTAATGTGTAAAATAATTGAATCTGTATCACACTAGAAAGTAATATATGAATATATATATTTAAACAGAGTTTTTCATACCTCTTCACATACACATAAGACTTATGAATGAAAATATCACAAGTACTTTGTAATGAGGTGTGCTCATGACAAGTGATCATCTAACTTGAAGGAGAAAGTGTTGTTAGTATCTGGCCTTCATGGATACTTAATTGAACCAAAATAGTTTGTGGAGGGTGGCTTAACATTAGAGTAAATGAGATGGCGGGGAACAAGTGAGGCAGAGTTCAAGACAGCAGGAAATAAAAGGCATAGAAAACTATTGAGCCAGAAAGGGGAATTGAATCAGACCTGCTGTAGCACTAATCATTAGTGAGTGAAGTAATGAACTAGGAAAGAGATGGGGTTTTAGTTATGGCCTACCAAATGGAAATGAGAAATTTCCAGATGTTCCATATGGTCTGTAATTCAAATGTTTTGTGCCTTCAGGTCAGAATTTTCAAACAGTTAACAGATGTAGAAAAGACTCCAAATTTCATGCACACACCATGATGGTTAGCTTTCAAAATCTCAGAGCTTGCGTGTAAACTCCTCACATAAGAAGTAGGGTTTAAAATAAAGCCTGTCAGACCTCAGGCAGAATTCCAGTTGAGAAAAAGAGTTCCAGGTTAATAATAGCTTTCTTTTTACATACCAATTCAAATGGTACAAAACAGCATTAGGGATTTTAACACGACAGCACCAATTCAAGAGCTATGGGGTTCAAAAGAACATTTCTTGCCAAATGGTCTTTTTGCTAGAGAAAATAACTTAAAGACCTTGATATGGAGAGTTTAATTCAGTATACAACTGATCAATGTTCGCCAATCAAGATATTAATTTCATCGTAAAGAAAAAGTAACCAAAATTTTCTCTGCAATGACAAATTCTCACCATTTTTTAAAAGTCAGATCTAAAGGAATTATTAAATTTCCAAAAGTGACATTTAAGTCACTGAATAAACATTGGTGAGGTACTAAGTAGTATACCACCATTTTGATGTGAACCCCTCCCCACTCAGCTTAAAATAAGTAAAGGAGGTAACACTTGCACCCTGAATCCATGATCAGAGTCTTAGAGACCCACAGACATACTAAGTGGATGCTGAGAGTAGAATAATATTTATCTGATGTAACAAGAAAAGGAAGCGTCTTAGAAAGGAGACATTTTAACTGTGCTGTAGAAGGATATGTGATGGATGGCCATGTAGGATCTCAAAGCACAAGTCTGAGTCCCAGATCTGCTCTACACTTACCCTGTGTCATGGGCCAAGGTGCTCAACCTCTCTAAGCCTCAAGTGCTGAATATGTAGAAGGAGAATACAAATTCCCTATATCATAGGTTTCTTCCAGGAATAAAAAAGAGACAATACATACAAAATGCTTTCCTAGAACATAATACACAACGTAGGAGAAACTCTTCCCCCCTCTCCACATGTTATGGCTTTGAATACAATATAGACACGTAGTGCTACTTCCGTGCTCTCAGAGAAGGATTAGGAGAAAGGCTTTTACTCTGTTCTCCACCTCTCAATCACTCCTCTCTATGACATTAGAATCAATAGATAATCTTGAAATAAAGGTGATTGATCCTGCATGGCCCAGATTTCTCACTCTCTCCTTCTTTTCTTATCTCTTGCTTTCAGTTAGTAGCCAGCAAGCAAAGTAAATTCTCCTTCCCACTCTTGCTTCTGGTAAATCCTTAGCTGCCTAGTCTATTACTTCATGGTCTGTGAGGCAGAATATCCTCCTTTCCATTGGTTTCCTGGCCAAGTGACAACTTTGCAGATCCAAGTCCCCAGATTTACAGGTGGGAGGAGCATTAGGAAGGCCCCTTTAACTTTGAGCCGAAATGTTATTCTCCAAACCAGCTGTACCATGTATATTCCATATGGCTTTAGTTTTCTACTAGTCTAGAAACTATTAAAGAGGAGGGTTATTATTAGTCACCCTCAATAATCTAAATTATCAGGTGATGCCTTGGGGAAAGAGTGAATAACTACATGGGTGTGAGCTCACAAAATACAGATTCTAAATTGGAAAGAACAACACATGGACATCTGTATAAAAGAATGTGTCTTCATAATGGAATAAGGGAGAAACCCTAGGCTTAGTTGCTTGGCTCCCTTTTCCTTGGAAGGACAAAATATGATGATTCCCCTCTTAATTCAGTTTGTTTAAAACATATAAGATTAAAATATCCAAGTTCCTTTTCTATATAATTAGCTAAATTTTCTGAGATACCTATTTGTTTACACATATACTATGAGAATGTTTATTTTTGTACTGAGAGCATTGAATAATGTAAAATCACCAAGGAAAGGAAAACTGAACTCTTGCTACAGAGAAAGAGATTCCTACACATTGCAAGGAGCTCATTTCAGCATGAAAAAATATTTATATTCTAGAAGCCACCTCCATCGCCTACACAATGAGCCCTAAAATATACTTCTGCGCTGTGCCCCCTAAACTCACTTATGGAATGTTCTGCTCCTCCACTAAAGTACCCATTGCCTATATCTGAGGCAAAAAGCCCTGCGTCTCTATTTCTACATTTCATACACCTTTGTCTTCATTTGTCCACAGCCAAGGTGACTGCATCCTTCAATTTTGCCCTGGGCACCCTGATTTCCTCACCCTAGTCCTGGCCCTGTTTAGTCAACTTGTCAAAAAACTTGTTAGGCAAGTTGCTCACCAATGTATTCCATGAAGTGCAATGAACTCTAAATTCTACCAAGACTTACAATTCAGGCTATGAGAAACACCACTCATCCAGGATGTATGATGCAACAAATTATATACATTTGTACCAGTTCCCTATGTCAACCCTGCTTTATGGGTAGGGGTGGGGGGTAATTAACCAACAAAACTATCTCACACTACAGTCTTTCCTCTAAGCTATTTTGTTATTATGCAAAAATCACTGTGGTTGGATTTTATAAGAATAGATTTGAACTGGAAAACTCAAAAAACAGAACTGATTGTATGATCAACATAAGAGCATACTACATTCTTTTTAACAAAAAGCAAAGCAATAATACCACTTCAATTTTATTTTAGCTGTGTTTTTTGTTAAACCTGCTATGAAGGAAGGTGATTTATTACATAGCACACTTTCTCCATCTCTCCCTCCCTCTCTCTCTCTCAAACACACACACACACACACACACACACACACACACACAGAATATTCTCTAACTATAACAAGAAAAATAAATGTGAACTTGTCAATTGTTCATATGACGTTTCACTCGATGTGACTATATATATAGATTTATGTGCAAGATACTACATTAATATTAACATTAGGGATCAGAAAGTAATAGAGCCTGTGTTTCCTAACAAGGCACCATAGCCTTTGGGTATTTAAATTTTTTCAATGACAAAGTCAAAAACTGCGTGGATTTCATGAGAAATCCTCTGCGAATGTGAGTGCGCTTCACATTGTGCAGGTGGTATTATCTGGCTGTAAAATACTGAGAAACTCCTGGTGTGACTGCCAGCAGAGGGCTGCTGTAGGTTCCTCCCATAAGACCATATACATACAAAAAGAGAGGAGAAGTCGTCCTTATTTCAGTATTTCCCATCTCTAAAACTGCTTTGTATTCTTTTTTTCTTTCCTTCTCCTTTTTTTAAAGTTTTATTGATTTGTTTTGAGAGAGAAGGGCACACGAGCGGTAGAGGGGTGGAGAGAGAGGGAGAGAGAGAATCCCAAGCAGGCTCCACACTGTCAGCACAGAGCCTGATGTGGGGCTCGATCCCATGAACTGTGAGATCATGACCTGAGCTGAAATGAACAGTCATGCACTCAACCCACTTAACCACCCACGTGCCCCTCTTCTTTCTGGATTAGAGCCAGTGCCTAAACTCCAGCAGCAACTTGGCTACCTTATTGCTATTCATTCCACTTCAATACCCACAACTGCAAATACCTTTGGTAATATATACTCGGAAGTCCTGGATTTTACTTTTTAAATGAATATATTTTCTATGTTATTTTTACTAAACCAGGTCATTTCCATAACAGAGGCTAACATAATTTAATTTAGCCAGTAATATGCAATATAAGATATTGTACTAAAAACTGAAACAGTCAGGGAATAGCTTAGGGATAAGACGAGCAAAAAGTTAAGACTAAAAGATATGGTGGGATCTGCAAAAACGCCTTCATAAAATGCAAATATCATGGAAATTCAATGGAAGAAATGGCCAAATTTGCTTGATGGGTTAAAGATTCTTTGGTGAAGAGCACATTAGAAGCAAGTCTACAAGCTGACAGGAGGAGATAGGGAAATGTTTTTTATGGAGTTACTGGTATAAGTAAAAATTCACGTTGGAAAGTTTGGGGATGTTATGGCAGAGAGCTAATGTTAGACATAATGTATTGCAGAACACTGGAAAATCTGGCATAAGCTTTGAAATGTTATTCAGGATAACTCTACCTTGGACCTTTTATGCCAGTGTACAAAATCTCCACTATTTTCAGACAGCATTAGCAAGCAGGGGATATTCACAAAAAGGATGTTATGAGGTGAGTGATGCCATCCTGGCAGCATGATAGGAAAATGATTCAGGCAACTGTTTATCAAGCAAGACCTGGGGGGAAGAAGAATTAATGGGACGAAAGTTCAGTTAACAGGCTATTTAAAGTTCTTTAAACCTCTAAAATTCAGATTCCTCTTCTGTGAAAAATAACAGCCTTAGAGCATTGTTGTAAAGATTAACTAATACGTGGAAAGTAAAAGTGGGCACAGAATAAATGCTAGCTCTTGCTATTATTATAAATTATATAGGCTTAGGAAAGTTTTATAAAACTGGAAGACATAGTTTCTTTAATAATTCTGGGATAATAACATTACCTGAGGGTTTTTGAAGACAATGAAATAACGTTTGGTAAAGAGCTTTGTAAGGAATGATGTTCTACACAAGTATAGCATGATGTTATAATTATTTGATTTATGATTTTTAATAATGGATGAGAGGAAGAAAAGGGTTGCTATAGAGAAAATGTTTCATTGAGCGGTAGCCACAAAGAAAGGGGACAGATTTGGAGTAAGAAAGCAGAGTTTGAGATGGTGTTGTTTTATTACTGCTTAAATATCTAGCAGACAGGTATACAAAGATCTGGGGCCCAGAGAGAGCAGGATAATAGAGACTTACCACTTGGACATCATCTGAAGTTTTGGAAATGGATAGGTGTGACTGAGGATGGAGTACATCGAGAGAGTAATAAAAGCCAAAACTTTAAAGATTTTCTATATTTGCAGATGGAGTTATGTGACCGGCCAGAGAAGTTCTCAGTGAGATGGAAAGATTGCTCAAGTTCAGTAATCCCTTCACACCCCTGTTCAACTACTACTATGCACATATAAACACAACCTCTGCATACTTTGCACACTGAACCTCAAGGAGCAAAGACTTCACTAAGGAGTGCAGGAGACAAACATGCAAATTACCCATCTCTGATTTATGCATCCTAATAGAGGGGGTCAAAGGAAATGCAAGTGCCTAATCTTCCACAAAAGCCCTGGGAAGACTCCAGAGAAAACAAGTAACAAATGCCTACATCTGCACTATTTACCCAGTAGGCCATTGGGAAGGGCATTTGGGGGAGGAGGAGCCCATACTGCTGGAGGGAGTCATACGAGCTCAGGCAGGAAAAGAGACAGCATGTGGCATTTGGAACAACATGTGGCTTGAAAAGTTTGTGTGATATCAGAAAAGGCAAGGAAAAGGTTTTCGAAAAGGAGTAAGTAATAATAGTATCGGTTGAAAATGACCACCAGATTTATTGTTAAACACCAATAATACAAAATAACTGTTAAGGAAATGGTTAGTGTCAGATACATTATTGCCATAGAATCATTGCATTTAATTCTTACGACAACTCTGTGATATCACTAACATCCCCGTTTAAAAAATAAAAACACTGGGGTGCCTGGGTGGCTCAAGCAGTTGAGCATCGGACTTCAGCTCAGGTTATGATCTCTTGGTTCATGAATTCCAGCCCCACATCTTGCTTAGCTACTGCCAGCACAGAGCCTGCTTCAGATCTTCTGTCCTTCTCTCTCTCTGCCCCTCCCCCACTTGTTCACGCGCTGTCAAAAATAAACATTACAAAAATAAAAATAAAAAAAAATAAAAGATAAAAACACTGAGGTTCCAATAATTTAAATAAGTAGTCCAACATTGAGTATTGCCCCCAATTAAGAGTGGCAGTTCAGTTCAATATCAGTTCTATCTCTGGAGTGCTTGGGCATTCCCAACCACTATCCCAGGAAAGAACAATGTCAAAACAGAAGCAAGAAAAGAAACTGTATTTGAAGAATGAGTAGGTAATCAGGAAGAGAAAAAAAAAACTGTCTTTCAAATTGAACCATACTAGCTGAATAAATGAAGTAAAGACAGAGACCACAAATCTGAGTTGTCACAAAAAAAAAAAAACAAAAGAATTAAAATTAAATGTATTCAACCCCTAGTATGTAAAATACTCAGAGCGTTCAGTAATATCCTATTTCCATGGCCAACGGTCCTACCAAAGAACTCCGAGAATCTTTAGAAAGGTGTGAGCTATCCCAAGACCCCACAATATTTCCTAGATACTGATCAACTTTGTGATGGAAATTTCAAAGAAAACCTTTCCAAGGAGGATTAGTACATTTGTTTCCTGAAAACACCAGCATCCAAGGGAATAGTTAGGATTCTCCGTAACATTGTCTCCATGGGCTACTGTGACACTAGCACTGCTTCTCTTCCTGGGCCATGAGAGGTATGTGACTCCTTCTTGTTTTTCATTATTAGTGCTTAGTTTATTTGTTTAATTTTTTTTAATGTTTATTCATTTTTTGAGAGAGAGAGAGAGAGCAGGAGTGGAGGAGGGGCAGAGAGAGAGGGAGACAGAATCTGAAGCAGGCTCCAGGCTCTGAGCTGTCAGCACAGAGCCCGGAGAGAGCCTGGTGCAGGGTGAACCCACAAACTGTGAGATCATGACCTGAGCCGAAGTCGGATGCTCAACTGACAGAGCCACCCAGGGGCCCCAGTGTTTGGTTTATTTAAATCAGATACCAGCGTCCTATCATTTCTACAACATATGCAACATACTGATAAGCAGCATAGTGTCATTCTCAACCCCATTTTAAAACTTTTACAGGAAATATTTATTCAAATTATTATCCTACATGAAGCAGCCTTACAAATATAAATGTGTAAGACATATTACATATGTCTCTTTTCAAAAGAGCTAGGGGCGCCTGGGTGGCTCAGTCGGTTGAGAGTCTGACTTCGGCTCAGGTCATGATCTCTCGCCGTCTGTGAGTTCGAGCCCCACCTTGGGCTCTGTGCTTACAGCTCAGAGCCTGGAGCCTGCTTCGGATTATGTGTCTCCCTCTCTCTCTGTCCCTCCCCCTCTCATGCTCTGTCTCTCTCTCTCTCTGTCAAAAATAAATAAACATTTAAAAAAATTTTAAAAAAGAGCTAGTATTTCTTATATTCACACATTTTTCCATCGATACAATGCTAACCAATGACAAGCACAGTGACCACAAGCATGTCATCTGCCCTGATTTCTGTGTAATTAAAAACATGCTGCCACCAATAGCAATAACTCTTCAGGGAGACTTGATAGAAGTCAACAAAGCATGTCAACACTGAAAACAACAGAAGGTAACATATGAATCGCTTTGGGGTATGTGCCTGAAAAGTTTATCCACACCTCCCCCCCAAAAAAGCATAGAAATGCTTTCAAACTAGCAATTAACCTCCCACTAAAGTTGGCATTGAATTGAAGTCCCCTGATATATTCCTTTCCCTTAGACCCCAAAAGGAACCTATCCATGAAGAATGCTCATTTTCTGCTGGGTAAGACACTGTGCAACTGGAGAATTTCACAGTTCACCAGAAGGATGATATCGCTTCACTTCTCTGGAAGAAGTCCAGACTTCATCATGAAGGTGCATCACATCGTTATACTGCAGTAAGTAGCATATGGCACGATGTCTCTCGGGAGCTAAAAACGGACTTTCTGCTAAAAGACTTAGTCGTGAAATAAACAGTGTATGTTTAATACGTGCAAAATCTATCAGTTCAGTGTATAAAAAAACCTACAGATTAAGAACAAATGAAGCAATATATAAGAATATATTTCTTAAAAACATGCTATAGTAGAAATGCACGTGAAATTTATCATGTGATAGATGCTATCACATTATTTAATTGGTAAAGGATATCAGAGTTAGGTGATATATAAGTGATCAGTAAGACTGCCAAAATTCAGGAAATGAGTAATCAGATACTAGTTTTGAAGCCATTAGTTGCAACCATAAGCCAAGCTCCACTTTTTAAAAATTAAATATTTAATTTTTAAAACCAGACCCACCACACAAACTTACACTAATGCAGACAACAAATGCATCCTTAACTGAAACAGTTATTCATACAATACTATTTTCACGAGCTGTGTTAACTTCTCTGGACAGTCAAATATTATTAAGATCTTATGATCAGTTACAGATAGCAAACCATTTACTCCTAAGATTCACCAATTCAATTGTAAAGGGCACATTTCTGTTCTCATGTTTTCCTCAGGTCTCTGCTGCTGTAAATGTCTTTTGTTCCACGGGGTACTAGAGCCGCAGCATGATTTGGTGACCACTAGCTGATGCTGCTCTCTATCAGAGGAAGAACTAATATGCTCAACAGCAGCAGGAAATGGGTAACAGTAGTTTTCCACAAAACCATCAATTTTCTGCTTTTCCCTTTAAAGATATTTATGATGGTGAAGTCTGAATTTTGTGGCATTCCCAAATATCAAGCAAAGAAATGCATGTATACAGCCCTTTATTTTCATGCTGGAAAATATGTAGCAATATAGTTCATTAAATCAGGTGGTGTTTCCACTTAAAGGCTATAGTGAAACGTGCTGATTTCCCAAGATACCCGAACAATGTAATGTCATGTATTGGTACCATCACTTCATTTCATGTGATCTCCTATAGTATAATATGATTGGCTTGGGTATGAATGCTGCCTATTCCTTACACAGTTCTCTGGTTGCAGTTAAATATTTGAGCATTTATTTTCTGTACATGTGACTGATGGTATAATCCCCAAATCTGAATAAAAATACTTAGTAGAATAATATATATGCACTTGGATTTCTTTAGACTTTGCATATCATGGGCTATCACATCATATACATTGCAAAACTTAACAACAAACAGATACCTAAATAAATGACTGCAAATAAAAGATGATAGAATACAAATATAAGCAGTACATTCTTGCTGTGTGGGAAATTCCTTAATATCTGACTTATTCCCACTAAGTAAGTTAGTAGCATTTTATTTTAGATTCCTTCGGAAAGTTCTTCACTTCCCATATACAGACACACCTGCTAGGCATCTCTTGAAATCTAAAAACCTATCTCTCAGATTGCTTTCTAGAAGTTCCCTGTGTCACCGATAAGAAAAGAGATATATAAGAAAATTAGAAACACATTCCATGATGTTTCCTCACACTAGATACAAAAATTACTCATAGAAATACACACACACATTTTTTATGTGTGTATCCAGAACACTAACCCAAGTATCCAAGCAATTAATCTTGAGTTTCAACAGCTTTGTTTTTCTCTTGTATAATAGAGAAAAACTTCCAGATAACACAATATTCTGGCATAGATATTCAAATTCCACTTGAAACCTACATGTCCTCCATGATGGCATTTTAACGAGCCAGAAAAAAATTAAACCAAAGAAAATTTGCTCTTGTCTGTTGTCAGAATAACAGCTTTTCCGTGTATTTTTTTTCAAATCATGCAAGGGCCTGCTGTCCTGTGATAATACTTCTGATCTAGAGTAGCATGATACACACACACACACACACACACACACACACA
>NW_026057582.1:53258549-53397728 GCF_023721935.1 Panthera uncia | reverse complement strand
AAAAAAAAAAAATGTCTTTTAAGAGAGTCAGAAATCCCCTGTGTTCATTCCATGATCCTTGGTGATAAGTTAGTGATTTGAACTTCTATCCTTTTACTGTAAGTGATCCAACACTTATTAGAAGCACCATACACAGCATCCCTGAATTCATACTCTTTCTAAAATTATTCTATGGTGCCAGCTGCTTGAATCTCAGAGCTTCAACATCATGGTTTGATTTTGTCTCATGGGCTATTAGCTCCCATTCCCAAAATATGAACTGGAATCCTATTGTCTCAGAATACCAAGTCCCATTTCCAAGAGAATAGCATAGTCAGTTAATTCATTCTCTGAAAGCAATTGTTTTAGTTAGGCTTCCTTGGTTGCAAGCAGCAGTGGCTAAGTTAGTTTCATGCTGATGGTGACAAAAGAATTCTAGTGAATTCTAGAGTTTAGTTCTGAAAGTATAAATCAAGTGTTGAAGATTTAAAGACCTTTATTTCTCCATAATAGAATTTAACTTATTCATAAGCTACTATTTCTCCCAAGTCTTTTTTCTTTTAGAGGTGGTGAATAAATTTTGGATATATTAAGTGAATGCCCTTTCAGAATTATCATTTTGGTCAAGTATTCAGGCAAATTCAGAGTCCTGACCCTGTGCCCTTCCTTCCTCCAAACTTAGAGCAGTCTAACGTCAGAAGAGGGTATCTAGTCATTGTGTAGCCCTCAGACTTTCAATGGCCTCCAATTATTATGCAGCTTGTCCTGCTTAGTTTTTCTTGCTTGAGTGGCATTCATTTGCTGATATACACAGGGCTTATCATGTCTAATTTCTGATATTTGTATAATATGGCCATTCTGCTTCAAAGCCCAGCTTCTTCTAGTCCAAAATTTGGCAAGGAAAAAATATGCCTAAATGTCTGTCATATCATTTGAGAATCTCTTTATATGAGGTATTTCCGGCGTCTAGTGCATATCCTTAAGGTCTCACTTCACTTCGCTTCAAAATTAGAGTGAAGGGTTCCATAAGGATTTTAAGTCATGTAATGCCTCCAGCATCCCACTAGTAAGACACACTACCTCAATTTACACTTCGTCAGCTGGGAACTTCTCCAGTGCTGTGATAGCCTAAATGGCATATATAGCTCAGAAGTACAAGGAAGTGAACTCTCTCAGGAGTATCTTGACCAATTTGGCACGAGAGCCAATGAATAAAGTGTTTCTGCCTCCCATCCTTGAAAGGACAGTTCTAGAAGGCAGACTGTATTTCTCAGGAAAATAAAGTCTGTATTGCTCATAACAGGAGCTTCAATGATACACTTATGTTGGCTTTTTCCAGCTTTCTTATCTTACTTTTCCTAATTCTTCCTCCCATTCCTGAAGATCATCTCCCCAAATAAAAAGTTACATGTAAGCCCTTAACATAGTCTCTGCTTTTGGAAAACCCAAGTTGAAATGCTCCCCACCTCAGAATACTCTCCCACTGCTGTGTAAGGATGATTTTTTTACCTCCTTCCAGAGTGAAATGAAACCATTCCCATGTCATACTGTGTCTACTCTATAGCTTAGACTAAATGCCAAAAAACGCATTTTCAAGTATACTTTCTGCTGTTAAAAACATCTTTGGAAGTTCAGAAAAAAAGAAAAACTTTTATCACTCTCAAGTGCCTAACTGTTGCAACTGAAAATCAGTTTTCATAACCTTTGGCATTCCTGTGAGATTTTAAAATTGTCTGTGGAACATTAAAGCTGAACATTGACTTCTTCCCATTTGGCTGTGTTCTGCCCTCTCCCTGAGGTAACAGTTGCTTTCATTTCAAGGGACAGAGCACCACAAGGTGAGAGAGAGAGAGAGAGAGACCCAGAAAAATTTTTAAAAATTGTCAAGAATATTATCCTTCCACATTTTCCAGTGAATTTATTTACAAGGAGAAAGTTCATGTTCAGCGCAACTCAGATTGGGGTGACTAGGAAATTAGAGTGAAACAGGAAGTCTGGGCTACCATTTTGATAAGCTTGAGAAGGGAAAAGATAGTAGCTGGACAAGATTATAGGCCAATAAATGGTTTGTCGTATTTGTTTGTATTTCACCTATTCATTTAACTGTTCTAAGTTCTGGGAATATAGCAGTAAATAAAATAGTCAAAAATCACCGTTCTTATGGAATGTGGCATAGACAGCTAGGCATTCACCAAATATTCAGTTTCTTGGTTACCACTGGAGGGTAGCTGCCCATCAGGGGCTATCTTCCCCACAAGTTTTCGTCCAAATGTGGCTGTCTTTCTGGGTAGCTTCATTGTAATTCGAATGGAAACAAAGTTGGTAATTTCTGTGCTATATCCTTTAAGAAACAGGAATCGTCTTCAGAATGGCTTTAGATGATGAAATTAGATGGTAAAGCTTTTGTCAGCCTGGGTCACTAATTGACTATGTGGGGGCAGAATGCCCTCTTGAACCACTGATCATAAAAATAAATGAACATCTATATGGGCCAAAAATAAACTATTATGTTAGCTTACTGAAATTTGGGGGTTTCTTTGTTACAACAGCTAGCATTACTGTAATACACAGGGCTTATATTTTAATGGGGGAGACAGACAAAAATAAGATAAATAAAACACACCCTCTATTATGAAAAAACAAAGTAGTAGGCCAAATAAACACCTGGGGAAAGACCACTGTAGGCAGAAGCAATATCAAGTGGAAGAGTCTCAGTTGCAAGCAAGCTGGTTTAAGGAAGAGCTGGAGAGCTAAAGGGCTATTATGGCTGAAGTAGAAGTTAGAGATGGTAAAGTAGGAGAGATCATTTGAAATGAGAATTAATATAGGGTCCTGTGGTCACTAAGAGGACTTAAGACTTTTATCCAGCATAGAATAGGAAAGTTCTGGAAGATTTTGAGCATGATCTGCCTTGGGTTTCATCATACTTACTCTGGCTTCTTCATAGATTGGGAATAAGTTGAAGGCAGACATGGGGAGACCAACGAAGAGATTTTGGGTAAGCGATAATTAGGATTCTGATCAGGGTGGAATAACAGTGGAGGTTCAAGAATTTGTATCCTGGGGGGCGCCTATGTGGCTCAGTTAGTTAGGAATCTGATTTGATTAGATCACGACCTCATATCTCATGAGTTCAAGCCCCATGTCAGTCTCTGTGCTGATACATGAGAGCCTGGAGCCTGCTTCAGATTCAATCTCTCTGCCCCTCCCCCACTCACACTCTGCCTGTCTTTGAAAATATAAACAAACATTTAAAAAAAAAATTAATGAATTTGTATCCTGGATATATTTTAAAAGTATAGCCTAAGATATGAAGTATGAGGGGTGGCGGGGGGGAAGGATGGGGGTAGATATTAAAGAGGATTCCAAGCTTCTGCCCTGAGAAATTTCAAGAGTGAATTTGCCATCTACTGCATTACTCTGTGAGAGGTACAGGTTTGAATAGTGGGCATATAAAGAGCTCAGTTTTAGATATGTTAAGTTTAGGATGCATATTACATATTTACATTGAGGGAACAAGTAAGGCAGGTGGCTATGTGAGGCTGGAAGTCAGGGAAGAAGTCTTTGTTGAAGGTATTAATTTGGGAGTCAGCAGCTCATATTTAAAGTTCTGTATCTTGAGAATCCCAAGGAAGTGAGCTTAAATAGAAATCCAAGTAGTAAACCCCAAACAATCCCACTTTAGAGGTCAAAGAGATAAGAAGGAATCAGCAAAGGGCAGCAAGTAAAAAAAGCCAGAGAATTAGCAGGAAAATCAGACAACATCTTGAAAAACAAGTAAACAAAGAGATTCAAGGAAAAGCATAACTATGGCAAATGTTGTTGAAATTTCAAGAAATATCACAACTAAGAAGTTACCACTGGATTTAATGTCTATTTAAAAGAAGTTTGATAAGAGAAAAGAAGAAAAAGAAAATAGAAATATGAATATACAATAGTCTTTCAAAAAGTTTTGCTATGAAAGGAAGATAGGAATAGAGCAATAGTTGGAAGCGGAAGTGAGTTAAGAGACAGTGATTTTAAGATGAAAAAATAGTGTGTTTACATGAGGAGGGGAAGAATTATTTTCCTCAGAGAAAATAATAATTATTAATTTTATGTGGATTTGTAATAAAATTAACACATAAAATAATGTATAAACACATTTATAACACATATTTAAATATTATATTTAAAGTATATGGAGGAGATACTTGCATGTAGCATATTTAATTGCTAATAAGAAGGGTTCAGTTCACAGAAATATATTGAAAATAAAGGAGAGAAAGGGCATATTTAAAAGCCTGGTTTCTGAAGAGGCAAGTGAGTATCTAATCCACATCAATGGAAGTAGATATAATTCCCCCAGATTAACAGGAGAGAAGAAGGAAAGGATACATGACAGCAAATTAGTAGGTGGGGAGAAGGATAGGAAGATGAAGTAGGCAATGTCTGATGGCTTCCATTTTCCCTCTGAAGTAAGACACCAAATCATCAACTGAGAGTAATGTGGGAAGGGAAGAGTGAGATATTTAAAGAAAGCACGAAGGTTTCAAATCATATTTGGGTCAGTAGGAAAGTAAACTAACTCACAGTTTGATTAAGAGCCTGGTTGAGACTGAAGTTAGAGAAACACCATTTGTGTTATTTACTTCAGCTCTGTCTGTGTTGTGAGAAGACAAATTTGATCTACTCAGGGATGGGGAAATGTACCTTTTAAGACTGTTGTAAGTGATAAAAAGATGTGTATGACGCCCTTTAAGTATTATTTCACTTTCTCCCCTACCTTGTCTTTTCCTCGCTATAAAGTGAATTCTTAAATTCCCCACTCATAGAAAACTATGAGGCCTTTAGTGTGGTGAAAATAATTAAAAAGGCTTTTAGATCCGTGTTTATTTGTCTTCTCCTTCTCCCAGCTTGCTTCACCTCTTACACTCCCCCTTGACTGGCCAAACACATTGCCCTAACACAGACATACATGTGTTGAATTTACTGACTGGAATTTTTAGTCAATTACTCTAAATTTCAAAAGTAGTTAACAATATTAGACACCTGGTGACTATAAACTTCATTTGCTTTACTTCGCTGGCAGCTGAATACTTTGGTTTTTGAGGATATAATCATCAGAAATAGAAATCATTTATAAACGTGAAGGACTCCAGGATTAGTTATGTATCCCTTAGCAAGCTCCTGACATGATGGGAAAAGATACATAATAATACATTTGCTATTTACTTGTTTTTAATTTTTATTTATTTTTGAGAAAGAGAGAGACAGTATGAACAGGGGAGGGTCAGAGAGAGAGGGAGACACAGAATCTGAAGCAAACTCCAGGCTCTGAGCTGTCAGCACAGAGCCCAATGCAGGGCTCAAACTCCCAAACCCATGAGATCTTGACCTGAGCTGAAGTCGGATGTGTAAATGACTGAGCTACCCAGGCTCCCCATTTGCTATTTACTTTTGATACAACTTTAGACTGCAACCATCAATCTTTTGAAACTTGAACCTATTGATTATACCTTTACTGTAATTTTAAACCCTAAGAAATTTTACAAGAAATGAAAGAATAAGAGAAGTACTTTATTTTATGAGCCTCCACATCAGTGACAATAGCAAAATTGTTCTGAATACTGGATGAAATGAAGCCAAGGCCAAATATGGTCGAAAAACCAGAAGTTCCCTACTTTTTATGAAATCAACAGTAGCAAACAAGTAAGAAGAGAGACAAGGAGACAGGGAGAGAAAGAGAGAGAGTGCAAGGGAGAAGATATTTCTTATTTTCATTTTTGAGAACTTTACTAAGAAAACTAACACCATTCACAAACAACATGGAAAATAAAACAATTTTAATACTACAGATAATATGTTGCTCTGTTATCAGTGAACTCAAGCTCAGAATCCAGAGAAAAGCAAATGTGAAAATGTACCATGTGTCAAATAAGCAGGCTTTTTTAACCTAATTTTATCCAAAATGAAAATTATGATATTGTTCATGAAGACCTTTGGACATGGAGAAATTAATAGAAAAACAGCTGTTAGAAAGAAGTTTAACAGCAGGTTATTTTATTTTATTTTTTTGAGAAATAACCCTCAAGTAGGTAAAGATAAGGAAAAAAGGCAAATGCTCTTGCCCTAAGCCATTTGCTTATTTTAAGGAGACACAATAACAAGGGCCTAGAGAGAAAACTAAGCAAAATTTGCCCATTCATTCATTCATTCCTTCAACCAATAAATACTGATGACCAGTAACTGTGCGCCAGATGTTTTTCTCAACACTGGGGAATTAAAGAACAAGAAAGTTCCCAATTCTTATACATTTACATTTGAATTGAAGAAAGAGATATAATAAATGACCAATTAAGATTGTTTCAAATGATAAGAGCTTTCATTAAAATAAGATAATGTGACACAGAATATCCAGAAGGGTAAAAATTACCACAAAATTTAGCTACTTAAAAAAACATGTATGTATTTTCTTACAATTTCTGTGAGTCAGAAATCTGGACCCAGATTAGCTAGGTCCTCCAGATCAGGGTCTCTCACCCAGCTTCCATCAAAGTGTGCACAAAATCAACTGTTAGACTCAGGTTCAAGTGGTGTGAAATCTTGCTTCCATGCTTACTTGCTGGTTGTTGGTAGCATTTGGTTTTCTGTAGACTGGTAGACTAAGGCTGTCAGTTTTTGTCAAATGGGTTTCACCATAGAGCAGTTTACAACAGGGCAGCTGGCTTCATCAAAGCCAGCCAAAGGAGGAGGAATCGGCAAGAGAGCGGGAAAGACAAAAGTCAGTCTTTTATAGCCTTATCTCAGAAATGGCATCGTCACTTTTGTCATATTCTATTAATTTGAAGCAAGTCACTAGGGGCAGCCCCCACATAAGTGAAGAGAATTGTAGATGTAAGAGTATGAATACCAGAAATCAGGAATTAGTCACTGGGAAACATTTTAGAACCAGCCTACCACATAGGGAATGAGAAGACAGTAAAGGACATGAAATTGTGATACCAGAAAGATAAATGCAGACCTGAATAACACTAGGATGAATCCAGATTTAGCTAATCTCCTTTACCTAAGAAAGATACTTTCCTATGGTAAACAAAGATAATCCAAAGAGGGAATATACTGCTCAACTTTCACAAATTTTACACAGGTTTGTTATAGTATTGACACCCATTTTTGCTCAATGATTACTCAACATTAATTACCTATATAATGAAAATACATTCGTTATTGCAAAAACAACAGAATTATCTTCTTCATCCCTTTCAATTCCCACTCTCTTATCTGACCTACATGCATTCCTCCAAAAAAACAAAAACATCAAAAATTTTTTTATTAAATTTAGCTCTAGTTTAGCCAAAGTAGGTTAACTCCAATGCTAGAGTTGGTCTAGCCATATTTTAGTCAGAAGGCAAGTAATCTTGGGGTGCCGGGGTCACTCAGTTGGCTACATGTCTGACTATTGATTTCAGCTCTAGTCATGATCTTGCAGTTCGTGAGATCAAGCTCCACGTCGGGCTCTGAGCTGATAGCATGGACCTTGCTTGTGACTCTCTCCCTCTCTCTCTCTGCAACCCTTCTTCCCCAGTTGTGTGTGCATGCTCTATTTCTCTCTCTCTCTCTCTCTCTCTCTCTCTCTCTCTCTCTCTCTCTGTGTGTGTCAAAATAAATTAAAAAACATTTTTTTTTAAATAAAAGAAGGTTAGTAAGCTTAAATCATTTTGGATTCTACTACATCAAAAGACTTGAATCTGCTAAATTCTAGATCAGCTCTGGGTAGATAATTTAACCTCACTGAGACTCAGTTTCCTGATATACAATATAGAAACATAAAAATAGTAACATACAAATAGTAACAATATTATTTCCTACTTGAAAGTACAGATGAAGATTAATGATGTCTGGGTTATTATCATTTTGTAAACTATAAAACACCATATCTTTAGAAAGTTTTATTTAAAAAGTAATTAATACAAAGAAATTGGAAAATGATAAACTTAGGAAATTATACAAGATTTTTAACATCACCACTCATTTCTTTCCTACGCAGAAGAATGAGAACATGCTGACCCAGTTTTCTTTAATTTTCAATACTCCTAGATGTTAAGTAAATACTTTATATTTTTAACTCATTGTTTATACCATAGAGTGCCCAGAAACACAGCAATTTCAAAACTCTGAAAATTCTTAGGTATGTTTGTTTACTAAACCACAGTAAAGAGTCACAAAAGAGTTAACATGGGAACGAAAGTAAAAGAGAAGATGATATGCATTGGAAGCAAGAACTATATTAAAATGAGCTCATTTGTATCAGAAGAAAATGGTTCTTATTTTAAAACAGATACGTGTCCTTTTACAATTACAGAAGCTGAAATATAACTGTAATCTACAACCATAAGGTAAGATTTCCATCTTTATGTGACATGAAAAATGTGCTAAGCCAGGACTTTTCCATAAACAAAATTGCTTTCTTCAACTCACACTTTAATGCAAGATATCAATCATATGGTGGATTTTATTACTCAGAATTTAGCTTTGTTTTTTGACATATTGCTTGCAGTCAGCTTGAAGTACAATTGTATATCATCCCTATTATATACACATCTGAATTTGTGGACCCTTTTTTATTTTAAAAAGAGTATTATAAATGAGAAGAAATACCTGGTGAGGTAGAATTAGTATGACATCAACCATTTTAACTCAATGCTGTAGTTTTGATAGCGTGTCGTTATTTATCCTCAGTTGGTCTAAGGCTGCAGGCTTTCTATAAGACATCAGAGAATAGCAGTGTCTCGCAGCTGTATGAACCACCCCTCTATTTTGCCTTTTTAAGAAATTTTTCCACATGTCTCTATTTGTCAAGCTGTTGTCATTTTGAATAAAAAGGCAGATATGAATTGATATCAATACAAGGCACAGACAAGACAATACATTTATAAGTTGCATATTCATATATGACATCAAGACCATGAAAAGTATAATTTATTTTTGGTAAAAAATCAATCTACTGTGGCCTTTGTGGAGAAATAAAAAGTGGTAGGCATAAAAACTACACTTGTGCTATTTGTGGTCAGGAGTTTGTACACTGTTAAGTAGTCCCAATTTAAAGTGAGCTACAATGACCTGTATCATTCACAGCCTACCATGAATTTAGTATTCCTTGGGCACACACATAAAGAACAGCAATGCATATTAAAATGAAGATGTAGAGGCTTGAAATGAACAGTTCACAGCTAAAGTTGCCATAAAATTTGCAGTCTATTTCTAGAGAGGAAAAGTGTAGAGAATTTCTAGTGCTGTCCTTTACAGGGCCAAATTGGGAATGATATTTGCTAAAGTCGTGGCAGATATGCAATCCTACTGGATTCCAGCTGCCTATGAATAAGTAGAATACTTTAAAAACCTTTTAACCTATCTGTGATGAAAAATGCATGCTGGTTTAAACTTCCTTAGAACTTTAAATTAGCCACTGCAGCACATTCGGCTCCATGGGCCAGCAGTCGTCAAACCACCAAATGCTAAGAAGAGAATAAGCTCTGTGGATCTTTAAAAAAAAAAAAAAAAAAACCTCTTAACCAAGCCCACTTATGAGGCTTTTCTTCTTCTCAGCAAAATACTTAATTTTCAAGGCTGCTTTAGCTCTCATACTGTTGACTGTGATTTTTGTTACTGAAAATAAAGGATAAAAGCCTGATCCTAATGCAATCAAATTTAACTTGGGATAAGTGACTAAGAACCACATTCAAAAGCTTAGAAGTACAGATACTTTTAGATACCTCATCTCTATGTAATCCCTACTTAAACATGCTTATAGAGATGAGTCTCATTTCCATGGTTTTACTTTAATATTCTTTTAACAACTCTAAAATGAAATAAAAGAGCTGCTAAACACACTTCATTATTGTTTTGAGAAGCTTGGTTTAAACACTTGCATTGTGAGATATCATGGGCTCAGTGTCTGCATGATCAAGTATTCAGCTTTTCTTGAGGCTGAAATCTATCAATCTTAACTTGCAATCATGCAAAAATTTGGCTCTAAAGGATAGGTCCAGATGCCTTACGATGCCTTTTACTATCCTAAGAAAAAGTCAATAAATGCTTCTCTTATTTAATTTGGTAAGAAATACATTCCTGGTAATTTTACACTCCTTTAAAATCCTGATCTTTGTGAAAATCGGTATATAGTGTATTAGTATGTAACTGGTATTAGCCTAGTGCCCACAGGAGTCTCCACAACAATGAGCTTATATCCCCAATTGCCTTGCATTATTAACTCTTCTTAGTAACATGTCATCATATTAACTTAACCAGAGCATTGTGTTGATTTGCCAATGTTTGGAACTATCACGTGGTCTCATAAAGGTTACCTGAGGTAATGGATGATCTAAGAATTACTGAAGTTCAAATCAGTATCTGTCAGAAAGTGCTTAATAAATATAAGGCATTGACAATGCCTTTACTAAATATAATAAGTAGTTTCACATATGTAGTATCATAAAAATCCATTTTTCTCAATCTAGTTTTTTGGAAGATTATAAATAATGCTGTTAAGAGCATATTTACATGTCAGTGTGTTAAACACAGTACTAAGACTCCTACACATATTATTTTAGTAGATGAATAAAAGAGTTAAACCATACCCAGCATGCAGAAGGAACTCACTAGTGATACCTACCATTATCTGCCTACATCACACATTGCACAATGTAAACTGACCTGCTTAGAATTACTTAGCTCCACTGTGAATCAATTATACCCTGTGTTATGTAAAGGCACACTATGGTGAAGTTCCACACTCTTTAAGCTAAATATACCTACTAATGGTATTTCTACTTATATTTAAGCTAAAACAGTGTGCATTTGGTTTAAATCTATCAATAGGGAGTGCTTGTACAAAACTATTCTTATAGAGATATAATAGAATTATAACAGGTAGGTATTGGTGCTATTATTCCAGTTTTCTGGATGAGAAAATTGAAGCCAGGAGAATTCAAGTTACTCACCCAAGATCAAGCAAGTAATAAGTGGCAGAATAACATTTCAAACTAACACTGCCCGACACCTCAACCCTAGAACTTTTTAACTATCATACTATACTGCTTCCTATTTTTCAAATCAGTGGTATAATTTGAAAGACAAAGGCAAGTTTCCTGCCCCAGGAATAAGTCCCAAAGATTTCATTATTTTTTTTTAATTAACTTCAGGGAACATTAACATCTTCATAATCTTTGACAAGTTCCTATCCAAAGGCAAATCTTAATGAAAAATATCGTTGGAATAGTATCAAGGTAGGCAAATGCCACTTTACCCTATGCCCTACCAGGCCCATAATAAATATCAATAATAAATTCCAACATACTTCCACGGAGCCTAAATGTTGCCTTAGAATTCATTTCAAGACTATATTCCAGGTAACTTCTCAAACAGTGAGAACTAGCACGTAGACAACATTTTTTCTTGTGCTGGCCTTAGGGTCCCTCATTTCTTTTAATAGACTGGGAGGCATTATTGACATTACTGCAACTAACTTCTGTGGTAGGTCTAATGTTACCCAGGCACTGTGCTGAATACTGGGACTACAACAATAGCAAGTGTAATACTTGCCCGGAAGAAACTCACAGGCCATTGGGAAAATAGAATGGAAAAAGTAAAAATCAACCATTATTATACTGGCAAAATCATATAGAAGAAACAAGATGTACATACATAAAAATGAGGGAAACTAAGCAGACAACAGAGTGTAGGTGTCTATAGGGAACAATGCCAAGGGAAGTAACATTTGAGCTCATCTTCAAAACATAGATAAAAGTCAGTCAAGGAGAGGCCATGAGGGATATGTTATTCTAGGCAGAGAACACAGCATAAAGCAGCTTGCTTAAGAAGGTATGACAATGAGTGAGGCTGGCAAAGTGAACAAAACCTAATCACAAAGAGGCTTTGTTTGATTTGCTGTAGTCTGTCTTTTATCCTGAAAGAGTTAGGGAGACATTTCAGCATTTCAAACAGGCACAAGACAGAATCACTTTTATGTTTTATAAAGTTCCCTAGCTGTGCCATGGTATATTCATTGGAAGAAAGCAACATTTGAGTAACAGACTTTTCTGAGGCTTCAACTATAATAGCCCAAGTGAAAAGTTATGAAAACATGAACCAAAGTAATCACAGCAAAAATGGAGAGCAAAAGGCTCTTTAGAGAAATACTGAAGAAATAGAATTTATAGGACTTTGAGATTAATTGGAGGTGGTAGAACATGGGGATAGGAGAAATCCATAAGGAAGCCTAAACCCTAGCTTGGACAAATTGATGGAAGATGATTCCATTTAATGAAAGAGGGAACACAAGATAATAGTTTAAGTTTGGTATAATAAAAGTGCTTCTATATGGAGTCACATACTTTGCAGTTCAAAATAAAGACATGAATGAAGCAGAGGAGATAGATCTGGTATTTAAGTGATATTTAAAAGTGGGCACAGATTAACTCATCCAAGGAAAGTATATTGAGAGCCAATTAAAGTTCCTATTTTAAATTGTAGGAGACAAGGTAACATAGTGGTTATGGGAGTAAGCAGTGAAGCCAGACTGCCCAGGTTCAAATCATGGTTCCTATACTTATTATGTGTGTAATCTTGAAAAAATTCCTTGATCTCTAAATGCCTCAGTGTCCTTATAAGTCAAATGTGGGTAATAATTCTACTTATTTCATGAGGTTACTTTGAAATGTTACTACTTGTAAAGGCTTAGAACATGGCCACACAGTAAGCATGTAATAAATGTTAGCTATTATAATGATAAAAAATTGTTACTGATGATACAAAAATTACAGCTTTCCCCTACTCTTAAGACCTTTTGATATAGAATAAAAACACAAACACACCCATAAAATAAGTAATAATAATCAGTGGTAGGACAGCTAGTATCCAAAGAATGTTATGGCTTCAACTAATCAGCGGGCTCTGGGATGGATGGAGTCATTGGTAACTTGGTCACAACAAGACTGTACCTTAAGTGGCATATGGCAGTCATTGGGACCAAGAAGGTGTACCTGTATAAATGCCCTAGAAAGGTGTTAATAAAGACAAATACTCTCTGATGTATAATTTTGTTTAAGGCCGGTCCTTCCCAAAAACTATTTCTCCGGTGGTACAAAAGACAACCTGAGATGGAAAAAAATCACAAAAAGCATGATGAGTTAAATATAGACAGGTTATCCTGTGGAATGGGGAGTGGACATATATTTTTATTATAGGTTGTGTAGATCAAACAGAAGATACTAGGTAAAAGTCCTATGGAGACACACAAGGGAGAAAATCTAAAATCAAACCTTTCCCTAAATAAGAGCGAGCAGTCTTAAAAGGCAATAAATAAATGCCCTTTCACAGTAGGTATTCTAGCAAATGTTAGGCTGCGCTTGTCAGGAAATTGATAGAAATGATTCCAACACCAACTTCCTGGTATTCTGTGATAAGGACAATAAATAAAACACTCTCTGTCTATAATATGCATGGAAGACATGGGGTTACTAAGGAATACCATTAATCCTTTGTATCATAACTAACTAGTATCACCACTAACTAGTGTCATTATTAATTTTTCTTCTTTTATTGCACCTCCAATGTTAAATAGAGTCTGAAGAACTCTACTTGGTTCTCATAAGAAACCCTGTGAAAAGGGCCTATTGTTTCTAAAAATAGACGAAATCCCCTTTGGCATCTTTAGCAAGTTCAGCAGGTTGGAATGATTTGCTCTAATCTGATTTTAGTATATTCTGGAAAAGTTCTCTACTTAAGCCAGTTGGCCAGCTTTATGCTAATTCTGGCTCCTCTTACGCTAGCTACAGGGAAGAATAAGATTTGCTTTTGCTGTTTGTTTTTAAAGTAAACCTCCAGCTTTGTTTCCCTCTGTGTCACACAAAATTAATACTACTCTAATTAAAGAAAAGTCTAAGCCACAGCTCACATTTTTATGATTACCACTACGCAAGAAAATGCTCCTCTTGCCCAAAAAAGTAAATATTAATCAACTACAAAAATGATCTCTATAGAATATTATGCTAAAGATTTAATTAAAAAGAGTATTTTATGGAAGGGTTTTGCAGTAAGATGATAAGGTGTCTCCTCCACTTGTTGAGTGTGCACTCTTCTCTGCCATGCATATCAATTAGGTAACTAAGAAGCTATATAGCTACCTCCACTATAAAGCACTTTCTTCAAGCAATGGCAGTTACTTCTCCCTGCCCAATGAGATGCTATTTTATTATTGTTCCCTATTGAAATTAGATGCTTCCACACAAAGCTCAATCTTCATCACCCTTTGATTATCACTGGGGTTGGCAATGGTCCAAGTCACTCAAAATCCATAAATTCAGAAAGATTCTCAGGAATCAAAATACTACATGAAATGTATATGAGAGATTCCATGACTTTTGAGAAGTCAGAAAGAATAACTTAGAACATACCTCATAGTGATAATATAGCAACAGGGTACCAGCAGTGCACCCTAGAGTTTTACTAATTGATCCACAGTTGATATGATCATCTGCAGTATAAAACTAGATATGGCTTATAAATATAGAATATATAATGTTGGGCTTTTTCAGAATAGCCAATTTCTGTTTTACAAACCAAATTCATAGTCTTAGGTATGGAATATTTATTGTCTATTATGACTTAAATGTGTCCTGTGTCAGTGAGAGAATGTATCTTTCTTACCATTCTCTGGCCTTTAATTCCTCAACTAACTAGCTTATGATGTTCTTTTTATCTCTCCCTCTCCTTCCCCCATCTCTTTCTCATCTGATTTGGCTAATAAAAACTCTACTACTCAAAGATCTTGCTAGCTTGCCCATCACCAAAAAAAGCTAACTACTGACTCAAAAGACGCATAGTACTTGTTCAAACTAGAGGGCCTGCCTGTAGGCTAATGTTGGAACTCTAACTTCAGCCATGAATATTTTAATTGGCAAATAACCTGACACCCTATTAACATATACCCAAATCAATCCTTTTGATTTAAATATATTTGTGACAGAATTCTTCTCATCAACCATCTTGACAAAATTTTAGACTGTTAGAAACTTAGACTTGGCCACACTTAAATGGAGATGTAGTTGGAAATTTGGGTGCTCACTTCCATCCCTCTGGCTTCTAGTTTGCTTTTTCCAATGGGAGACATTAGCAGAAAATCCAGAGACTGTAAAGGGAGTAGCATTAGATATTTGTCCCACTGGCATTCTCTTTGTTAGATGCCATAGGTTGATGTGTCCCTCTACCAAAGTCCTTCTTAATTTTTTTTGTGGTCTGTTAAGGTAACGTCTCTCTTCCTTTGCTCTGTTTTTCTTTCTTCTTATGCTGGCCCCACAGAACTGGTCTGTCCCTAGTTGATTTTCTCAATCCTTCCCTTACCTTTATAAATAGTCCATGTATTAAACTCTCTCCAAATCCCCTTTTGAATGTATCCAGTAATTACTACTGAACCCTGAGTAATAAAATATTCTTCAGTCAGTCTTCCATTCTGTGTTTTATCTTTTCAATTTGTAGAAATTATTTTAATACTCTTTTGTTAGTTTTATGCATTACAAATATTTAATCTGAAGCTTGCTGTGAACCCTATTGATGGTATTTTTTGTGGTATAGATATATATAAATAGAAAATTTAAGGTTATAAGATATATTGTTTCCCCTTTGTCCTTTGTGTAAGAAATTGTTCTCTACCTCAATTTTATGAAAGGCTTTCCTATAGCTCTTTTTAGAGTTATAGATTTGCTTTTATAAATAGATTTTTCAATTTGTTTTTATGTAAAAATAAAATATAAATTAAGTATTTTAGTTTGTTTTCCCATCTGGTCAATGAATTGTTTTATTACTGTCTGTTGAATAAACCATCCACTTCCAGGTTTCCAAGAGGACCAGCTAAAACTCCTGCCTTTTCTACAGTTATTTTTACCTTTTTTGCCCTAATCAGACTTAACTGTTTTTCTATGGTTACACTATACTACAAAACACCATGGCTCATATTGACCATATTATATGTTCAAAAATGAGATGAAAGTGAAGATAGGAAAGACTCAATAAATCAGTAAAAAATATAAATAAATAACAGAAAATAAAGATAGAAAGAAAAGAAAAGAAAAAGAGAAAGAGAAAGAAAGAAAGAAAAACTGATTGAGGCCTTAGAAGTCTCCATGAGATCAAAGATTCAGTGAATGGAAGATGGCAGAGTAGTAGCAGGACCTTATGCTTGCCTCATTCCTCAAACACAGCTAGATAAATATCAAATCATCCTGAACACCCAGGAAGTCTATCCAAGGACTGAAAGAACAAACTGCACAACTAGAGGGAGAAAAGGGACCACATTATCAAAGATAGGAGGTATGAATCATGATTTGAGGGAGAAAAGAATCATCTTTGTTGCAGGGGGGAAGGAGCCCTGATCAGGGAAAGAGAAAAGAAAGAGAGGTACAGGGCACTACACAAGAAAAACACTTTTCCAAACCATTGACAGGGAAAATGTGAGGGGTTGATAACTACAAGTTTTAACAAATAACAGAGCTAAAGTCTGAAGTTTTAGAAATCTATGCCATGGCTGGAGTGGAGTCTGGTGGGTGTAGAGGTGCTTCTCTGGAAAAGGAGGCCAGAGGCCTGGGAGGAGAAAGAATGGTCTGAGGGTCCTCTGGGTCATACAGGAACAGAAAATTCCCCTTCTTGGAATGCATTTGGAAGAGACAGCACAGCCCCTCCAAGAGAAAAAGAGCTGGCAGGCTCCACTGAGGTGCCCTGTTCATTAGCATAAGGACAGATCCAGCTACCGAGGGCAGCTAACCTGGACACTGGCTTTTGCTGCACTTACCGTAAATTCAAAGCCCCTGAACCTTGGTGCAACTGCCCTTCTGGGACAAACCAGCACCAGCCACAGCATGGTGAGACCCTCCTCCAGAGGATCAACCTGGGTTGATGCCATGCCAGTTTCCCAAAATTTAGAGTTTTTAAACCCAGCCACACACCTGGAAAAAAAACACAAGAGCACTGTGCTCCTGCGTGGGCAGGCAGCTCAGACACAGGCAGGGTATAGGAAGGGACCTGAGGGAAGCCTGGGACAAAGGAGGGGAGACTCTTCACTCTTCTGTGAGGGCTTCCTGAACAGTGGTAAGGATGGACTCCCATTTCCAGGGAAGAGAGAGACAGCTTATGCCATTTTTACTCCCTCCCATCAGCCTGGTCAGACTTCACTGAGCAGCGTATCACACACAGTTGAGGCTTGAGCTGCTTATACCAAAGCCTGCCCTTCTGCTCTCTTCAGTTGCTTCTGAACTAAGGCAAGTATGTCTGAGAGTCAAAGAAGTAGCAGACCCCTTCTCCAGAAGACCAGCACAAACCATCCCCCCTACCACACCCACCAAGTCTAGTGACCATAAAATGTTGCAAAGCTTCAGCTCTATGGGAAATAGAACATAACCTCTTTTAACAAGCCGACAAAAACATCTAGTTAAAACTCACTACATAATAGACAAGGTCCAAACACTCCCCACTGCAGTCAAGGAGAAATTCTAGGAGGACTGACCTGAAGGAAAGAGCAACCAAAATATAACAGCAGAGTGCAGGCAGCATATACCTGAAACACTTCCTAAAGAACCAGGCCCTGGACAGTTTATCACCTCTTCTTAATATAGCCATTACTCTCAGTAGCAAGGAACATAACAGGCTTTCCTAATACATAGAAGACCAAGATCTAGACACAAGGCCAAAATGAAGGAATTCATCCCAAAAAGAAAAAGTAAGAAGAGGTCACAGCCAGGGATCTCATCAAAAGAGATACAATATGCCTGAATCAGAATTTAAAACGACAATCATAAGGATAATAGTTTGGCTTAAGAAAAGCATAGAAGACACCAGGGAGTGTGTTACCACAGAGATAAAAGACCTAAAACTAGTCGGGCCAAAAAAAAAAAAAAAAAAAAAAAAAAAAAAAAAAAAAAAAAAAAAAAAGGCACAACTGGCACGCAAAACTGACTGAATGTAATGACTACAAGGATGGAAGAAGTACAGGAATGACTACATGATACAGAAGACAAAATTATGGAAAATAATAAAGCTGAAAAGGAGATGGAAAGGAAACTATTGGATCACAAATGTAGGCTTAGGGAGCTCACCAATTCCATAAAGTATGATAACATTCAAGTCATAGAAGTACCAGAAGAAGAAGAGAGGGAAAGGCGGAAGGTTTATTTGAGCAAATTATAGTTGAAAACCTCCCTAATCAGGGGAAGCAAACAGACATCCAAATCCAGGAGGCACAGAGAACTCCTATCAAAAATCAATAAAAACAGGCCAACAACAAGACATATTGTAGTCAAATTTGCAAAACACAAGATAAGGAAAAGTCCCGAAAGTAGCAAGGGAAAAGTAATCCCTAATTTACAAGGGAAGATAAACAAGGTTAGCAGCAATTTATCCACAGAAATTTGGCAAGCTAGAAGGGAGTGGCATGATATATTCAAAATGCTTAGTAGGGAAAATATGCAGCCAAGAATACTTTATCCAGCAGGGCTGCCATTCAGAATAGAAGGAGAGATAAAGAGTTTCCAAGACAAACAAAAACTCAAGGAGTTCATGACCACTAAACTGCCCCTATAAGAAATTTTAAGGGGAACTCTTTGAGTGGAAAAAAATAAAATAAAAAAGACCAAAAGCAACAAAGACTAGAAAAAAACAGAACATCACCAGAAACACCAACTCGACAGGGAACACAATGGCACTAAATTAATATCTTTCACTAATCACTCTGAATGTAAATGGACTAAATGCTCCAATCAAAAGACATAGGGCATCAGAATGGATATTAAAAAAAAAAAAAGACTGATCTATATGCTGCCTACAATAAACTAGTTTTAGACCTAAAGATACCTGCAGACTGAAAGTGAGGGGATAGAGAATCATCATGCTGATGAATGTCAAAACAAAGCCAGATTAGCCATATCAAACAAACTAGATTTTAAACCAAAGACTATAATAAGAGATGAAGGACAGTATATCATGATAAAGGGTCTACCCAACAATATCTAACATTTTAAAATATTTATGCCCCCATCTTGAAAGAACCCAAATATATAAATCAATTACTAACAAATTTAAACACTTTGAGAGGTGCCTGGGTGGCTCAGTCAGTTGAGCGTCCGACTTCAGCTCAGTTCGTGATCTTGTGCCCTGCATTGGGCTCTGTGCTGACAGTTCAGAGGCTGAAGCCTGCTTCAGATTCTGTGTCTTCCTCTATTTCTGCCCCTCCCCCACACATGCTTTCTCTCTCTCTCTCTCTCTCTCTCTCTCTCTCTCTCTCTCAAATAAGCGTTTTAAATAGATGACATACTGGGTCACAAATCAGGCCTCAACAAGTACAAAAAGATTTAGATCATACCATACGTATTTTCAGACCACAACACTATGAAACTTGAAGTCAACCACAAGAAAAAATTTGGAAAGACATAAATACATGGAGGTTAAAGAACATCTAACTAAAGAATAAATGTGTTAACCAAGAAATTAAAGAAGAATCTAAAAAATACATGGAAGCAAATGATAATGAGAACATGATGGTCTAAAACCTTTGGAATACAGCAAAGTCAGTTATAAGAGGGGAGCATATAGTAACATAGCCCTACCTAAAAAGCAAGAAAAGTCTCAAATACACAACCTAAGGAACAGCAAATAAAGCCTAAAGCCAGCAGAAGAAAGGAAGTAATATACTAGAGCAGAAATAAATGAAATAGAAACAAACACAACAGCAGTAGAACAGATCAATGAAAGTAGGAGCTGGTTCTTTGAAAGAATTAATAAAATTGGTAAATCCCTGGCCAGACATATCAGAAAGAAAAGAGAAAGGACTAAAATAAATAAAATCATGAGTGAAAGAGAAGAGATTCTAACCAACACTACAGAAATACAATTAGAGAGAATATTATGAAAAATTATGTGCCAACATACAAGGCAGTCAGGAAGAAATGGATAAATTCCTAGAAACATATAAACTACCAAAAATGAAGCAGAAAAAAAATTGAAAATTCGAACAGACCCATAACCAGCAAAGAAATGAAATCAGTAATCAAAAAACTCCAGTTCCAAAAACTAGAAATGAAAGAAAACTTCCAAACTCATTCTATGAGGCCAGCATTTCCTTGATTCCAAAACCAGACAAAGACCCCACTCAAAAGAAGAATTACAAGCCAATATTCTTGATGAAATTGGATGCAAAAATTCTCAACAAGACACTAGCAAATCAGATCCCACAGTACATTGAAAGAATTATTCACCATGATCAAGTGAGATTTATTCCTGGGCTGCACGGTTCAATACTTGCAAATCAATCAATGTGATACATTATATTAATAAAAGAATAAGAACCATATGATCTTCTCAATAGATACAGAAAAGCATTTGACAAAATATAGCATCCATTCTTGAGAAAAATCCTCAACAAAGTAGGGACAGAGGGAACATACCTCAACATCATAAAAACCATATGCAAAAGACCCACAGCTAATATTATTCTCAATAGGAAAAAACTGAGAGCTTTTCCTCTACAGTCAGAAACAAATCAGGGATGTTCACTCTCACCATCGTTATTTAACATAGTACTGGAAGTCCTAGCCTCAGCAACCAGACAACAAAAAGAAAAAAGAGGCATCCAAATCAACAAGGAAGAAATAAACTTTCACTATTCATAGACAACAAAATATTCTATGTAGAAAACCCAAAAGACTCCATTAAAAAAATGCTAGAACTGACACATGAATTCAGCAGTCACAGGATACAAAATCACCATACAGAAGACTGTTGCATTTCCATACACCGCCAATAATGAAGCAGCAGAAAGATAAATCAAGGAATTGATCGCTTTTACAATTATACCAAAATCCATAAAATACCTAGGAACCTAAATAGAGAGAGGTAAAACCAGAGAGGTAAAACATCTGTACTTTGAAAACTATAGAACACTTACGAAAGAAATTGAAAAAGATCCAAAGAAATGGGAAAACACTCCATGCTCATTAATTGGAAGAACAAATGCTGTTAAAAAGTCTATACCCCCCAAGGAAATCTATACATTTAATGAAATCCTTAACAAAATAGCACCAGCATTTTCACAGAGTTAGAACAAACAATCCCAAAATTTGTATGGAACCACAAAAGTCCCCAAATAGCCAAAGCAATCTTGAAAAGAAAAACATAACTGTAGGTACACCTGTCAATTCCAGACTTCAAGACTACACACTGTAGTCATCAAGAGAGTGTGGTACTGGTACAAAAACTGGCACACAGATCAATGGTACAGAATAGAAAACCCAGGAATGGACCCACAACTATATAGTCAAATAATGTTCAACAAAGCAGGAAAGAATAGCCAATGGAAAAAACAGTCTCTTCAACAAATAGTGTTGGGAAAACTGGACAGCAACATGCAGAGTAATGAAACTAGACCATTTTTTATGTTTATTTATTTATTTTGAGAGAGAGAGCACAAGTATGAACAGGGGAGAAGCAGAGAGAAAGGAAGATAGAGAATCCCAAGCCCCAATGTGGGGCTCTATCCCATGAAGCAAAAACCAAGGGAAACAAAAGCAAACATTAACTATTGGGACCTCATCAAGATAAAAAGCCTTCTGCACTGCGAAGGAAATAATAAACAAAACTAAAAAGAAACCTACAGAATGGGAAAAGATATTTGCAATTGACATATCTGATAAAGGGTTAGTATCCAAAATCTATAAAGAACATATCAAGCATAACACCCCAAAACAAATAATCCAGTTAAGAAACAGGCAGAAGACATTTATAGACATTTTTCCAAAGAAGACATGCAGAATGCAGACACATGAAAAGATGCTCAATATCACTCATCATCAGAGAAATACTAACCAAAACCATGATGAAATACCACCTCACACCTGTCAGAATGTCACAGGAAACAGTAGATGTTGGTAAGAATGCAGAAAAAGAGGAATCCTCTTACACTGTTGGTTGGGATGCAAACCGGTGCAGCCACTCTGGAAAACAATATGGAAGTTCCTCAAAATTTTAAAAATATAATTACCCTATTACCCAATAATTGAACTACTAGGTATTTACCCAGAGGATACAAAAATACTGATTTGAAGGGACCATGCACCCTGATGTTCACAGCAGCATTCTCAACAATAGCTAAATTATGGAAAAAGCCAAATGTTCATCAACTGATGCATGAAAAAAGAAATATGATGTATACACACACACACACACACACACACACACACACACACACACAATTTCATATTACTCTGCCATCAAAAAGAATGAAATCTTGCCATTTGCATTGATGTATATTATGCTAAACAAAAAAATTCAGAGAAAAACAAATACTATATGATTTCACTTATATGTTGAATTTAAGAAACAAAACAGATGCGGGGCGCCTGGGTGGCTCAGTCGGTTGAGCGTCCAACTTTGGCTCAGGTCATGATCTCACAGTTCATGGGTTCAAGCCCATGTCAGGCTCTGTGGTGAGAGCTCAGAGCCTGGAGCTTGCTTCGAATTCTGTGTCTCCCTCTCTCTCTGCCTCTCCCCTGCTCACGCTCTCTCTCTCTTAAAAATAAAATACATATTTTTAAAAATTAAAAAAACAAAACAGATGAATATAGGGCAAGGGGGCACAAAAGAGACGGGGAGGCAAACCATAAGAGACTCTTAACTATAGGGAGCAAACTGAACGTTGATTGAGGGGAGGTGGCAGGGGATGGACTAAATGGGTGATGGGTATTAAGGAGGGCACTTGTGATGAACACTGGGTGTTTTATTTAAGAGATGAATCACTGCATTCTACTCCTAAAACCAACATTACACCCTATGTTAACTAACTAGAATTTAAATAAAAACTTGAAACAAAAATAAAAAAGAGAAAGAAATAAAAAGATTCAATGAACATAGTAGGCAAAGAAATCTCTGCTTCTAACAACTTCAAAATATTGCAATACTAAAAGACAACAAAATACAATGTGTGTTCATGGGGCTGGGTTGTTGAAATGGCATGAAGATGAAGGTTAATGGAGTTGAATAAGGCAGGAAAGTTAAGGCAAACATATTCATAAATATCCACATCCTGATATGGAAATCACTTAAGAAAATATCAAAAATAGCTAGCTACTTATCCTATTATATAAGAACACACATGAACTCTAATCCAGTTTTCTAATTAATAAATATGGTAAAAAGAAACACATTTTCAATAACGGGTTCATTAAAATCCACCAATATCTTCAAAATTTTCCAGATTTTACAATGAGAGAATGACTATGCAGAAGTTTTTAAAACATCTAGTAATGAAAAATAGAGAAATAAAATTTTGGGTGCCTTCGTGCCTACTCAGTTAAGTGTACGACTCTTGATTTCAGCTCAGGTCATCATCTCACAGTTTTTGAGATCGAGCATCGTGTCAGGCTCCATTCTAGGCATGGAGCCTGCTTGAGGTTTTCTCTCTCCTTCTCTCTGTGCCCCTCCCACACTTGTGCTCTCTTTCTCTCTCTCTCAAAAGTAAATTAATTCATTAAAAATAAAATTTTAAATGTAAAAATAAATAGCATTTGAGTGCATATCTGCTTCATTTACCATGCAACATGCTTTACATCGGCTAGCTCATTCAATACTGTAGGTAGTAGGGCAAAGAATAAAATCTAAAACTTATATACCGCTAAAACATATCTAATACTTTCCTGACATACCTACTTTCATCTGCAATACAATTTTATAGAATAAGGCTTAATACAATGTTTTGCTAGAGAGAAACTTGAATTACTAAAACATATTTCCATATTGTCTTACAAGCTTATTTTACTCAGTAGCATATCAAAACAAGTTATAGCATTACCAAACGTATTTCTGGTGAAGTTTTTTTTCATATTAAACCTCTGCTGAACTTTTCTCTAATTAATTAAAAATCCCATCCGGAGATAACATTTACTTTGACAGAGCATCTTTCAAAATATATTCTTGAAACTCTATTTGTTATATATTTTAATATCAAGTAAGAAAGGCTTAGAATAGAAATAAAAGGGTTGACTTAATTAGTCAACAATGATTAATTAGACATTTATCCAAAGTGAGATTTCAATTGTCTTCATTCCCTTGGCTTGATGCCACATTTTGTGTGTTTAATGAGACCTCTATCTTTGGTGAAGTTTACGAATAAGTAAAAGTTCTGGCACTTAGATACGTGTATTTATTCTGATAATAGTTGGCAGTGACTAACCATCCAGATTCCGTATAATTTGGATAGAATTTTTTTAAAATACTACTTCATCCTTTCCTAAAATACATTTTAAAAGGATAAAGTATCTGACCTAAATTATGTCAGTTAGCTGCTCTTTTAAATAGATGTTTAGTAAGTTTAAACAGATAAATTTGGAGAATTTTCCTCGGAGTCAGCCTAATTTAGACCATAAAATCATCTCCAAAAAATAGGATGGCATTCTTATGACTTGCTTTTAAATAACTGTTACATACATGATGAAATTGCTAACTAATTATACAAATAAGTGACTGAAAACTAGGAAGACTTGCTTATAAAGATTGTTGTCTGCTGTTAGCTATTTAATCTCACAGCAATTAATATCATTTGGTGAATAACTTTCATGTTCTCCTTAAGCATTTAAAGTTTTCCCAAGTGACTTTCCTCTTAAATATTTATGTTTCAGGAAGTATTTTCCCTAGATATTTTAGATGGTTGGGTTCCAAATTAATTTTCATTTTTAATCAGTTTCTGCTTATAAATTTTGACTTTCACTATATCCATTTATATTATTCCTTTATCTTGAATTTTGTTGGACTAACATAAAATCAAGAACTGTTGCAAATTCAATTAATTTTATTTAAGCTTGTTATTACAGATATGAAATAAAAGTAGGGATGACTCATTATTTAGAGTTAATCCTCTACTTAACTCCTGTCAAATCAATATGCTGTAACTGCTTTCTGCTTTAGTTTTACAATCTGACATTTTAGTCTATGCATAATTGTGTCAGTTTACTAGAGCTGTTGTAACTAATTTTTACAGCTTGATGACTTAAAATAAAATCCAGAAGTCCAAAATTAGTGCTGGTAGGATTGGTTACTTCCTGAGGTTCTGAAGGAGAATCTATCCATGATTCTTTCTTTGCTTTGGATAGTGGCATCTAGTTCTTTACTTTGGCTAGTGGCATCGCTCCAGTATCTGCCTCCATCTCTTTTTTTTAATGTTTATTAATTTTTGAGAGAGAGAGAGAGAGAGAGAGACAAAGCATGAGCAGGTAAGGGCAGAGAGAGAGGGAGACAGAGTATCTGAAGCAGGCTTTGTGCTGTCAGCACAGAGCCCGATGTGGGGCTTGAACTCATGAACAACGAGATCATGACCTGAGCCAAAGTTGGACGCTTAACCAACTGAGCCATCCAGGCACCCCTCTTCCTCCATCTTCACATGGCTTTATCCCCTGTGTCTCACATAAAGAGGTTGCATTGGACTTAGGGTCCAACCTGGTGAATCAGGATACCCTTGTTTTCAGACATTTCACCCACCCATCCATCCATCCATCCATCCATACCTTCATTTAAATTACCAAAGCATAGTTTATTACTTCAGAATTAGGCAGAATTAGCCTCCTACCTTACCCATCTTTCCTTATATTAGCTTCTCTTCACAATATTCTATTTAATGGCCTTGTCCAAAGCATAGTTCTTACTAGTTTATTACTCTCTTTTGAGGCCCCTTAATTTAATTATATCTGTAAAGACCCTTTTTCCAAATAAATCCACAGTCATAGGCACTTGGAGTTAGAATTAGGGCATACCTTTGAAGGACCACAATTTAATATGTTTCATGACAATTTTTTTTAAACTGATTTTTTTGAATGAAATATCTGAGACCAAACACATTACTACACAATATAAAACTACTTCTACTAGGCTCCATTTCTCTATGAACTCTACATATGAAATCACTAACCAAATCAATTTGTCCTGATTTTCCATAGTGACACTCAGAATATTGTCTCAGATATTTTTGAGTAACATTTTAACTAGTTGATCATCACGTAATCATTTTCTGGTTACTGTAGATGTTAATTGTGACCCAAATAGCCACCCCAGAAGCAATATCATCTTGCAAAGGAGAGAACATGACCACATTCCTGTTCTTTTTCACAATTCAATGAAATATTAATCTAACACATTATTCTCTGTTGATTTATCTCTATGCAAAGTTGAATTATCATCCAACTCTCTATTCAACAAATAATGTACATTTTGACATTGATTTATTTTGTTAGCTATTTCTTGATTTCTGGATATAGAATTAGGAATTCTTCTGCTTCAATCACTCATTCACAAGAATAATCAATATATCCCTATTATAGAACAAAGAGCTGAAGAAATAACTAATGAAAAAGATCATTAAGTGGCATCAAAATAAATTAACATAGCTTGAAAGTTAATCCCTTGGGCAAAATTGAGTTATGCTTTATATTCTCTACAGACAGACAACAAATCCCTCAAGCTTGAAATGTAATTTTTGGTATTCTCAAGGATATAATGATATTAAACCAAAGTAGAGGACTCTGGAGAAGGGCTAACTCACAGATCTAAGAAACCATATAAATAAAGGGAGATTTGAGGATAATAAACTTACTGCTCTACATGCAAAACATACTTATTTGATAATTTTATAGGCAAATTGACATGGATGTGAATCCACTTTGTGTGTATGTGGCTTTACTGCTTAATTTTTTCTAATTACTGTTCATATTCTATTCACTATTTTCAGTCATTAGAATAACAACAACAAAAAGAATTGAAAAGTAAATAATTCAACCAGCCAATTCATTTATCCACATAAAACTAGGGAAAGTGACTGTTTTCTGTTTTCAATAATATTGACAATAGGATTGGTTGTTTTGCCATCAACTAGTTGGGACCAATAAAATTCCTAATTTATTCCTTAAGGTAAAAATAACCAGTTTTGATTATAAATAAAACTTTTATTTATGTTCTGAAAAAATAAAGAATTAAATAAGCTTTTCATAAAGTGAACGAATTTTTTTAGTAAAAGAGAGCACTTTATACTTAGCTTCTGTTCCCTGTTTTGATGTTAAACTATCTTTTTTTTTTTAATTTTTTTTTTTCAACGTTTTTTAATTTATTTTTGGGACAGAGAGAGACAGAGCATGAACGGGGGAGGGGCAGAGAGAGAGGGAGACACAGAATCGGAAACAGGCTCCAGGCTCCGAGCCATCAGCCCAGAGCGGACGCGGGGCTCGAACTCACGGACCGCGAGATCGTGACCTGGCTGAAGTCGGACGCCTAACCGACTGCGCCACCCAGGCGCCCCTAAACTATCTTTTTTTAATGAAAAGTTGATTATAGTAGATAGTACTTGTGTTGATGATTGCGGGTAATTTCTCATGACCTTACTTGTCAGAACTACTTTGTGAGTTTTCCATTCTTTTTAATTTTAAACATATTTAAATCTAAAATATAAGAACCACTGATTTAGATAACAAAAATTATAAATCTAGAAAAAGCATTAAGAAACTATTATACTTACTCCCCAGAATTGGTTAAGGATGATATGAGTTCATCCCTATAATATTCTTAGAACAATAATTGGCACACTATGTGTGCTTGCACTGATGATAATGATGACGATGATGATGATGATGATAAAGACAAGAAAAGATTGAGAACCATTAGAGAATCCTTGGATTCCCTTATTGAAAGGTACATTACCAGGTGTTTTTTTTTTCACTTTTGTTTCATCTTTTAAGGGCCCCAGAAAAGTTCTTTTGGCATTGTCTATTGTAAGTTGTGTTTGAACATAACTATGTAATATTCCAGGTGAAAACTCCAGGGAGATTTTTATAAAGTTAAGTGCTTCTGTTATTTAATAGAACAGACTTAATGTATTAGCAAAATAGTTTAAAAACAATAAATATAAACACAGCAGTGTGTTTATGGCTCTTAAGGCAGATCTAATTTCTTGAAATAAAATATATACTTAAAAACAGAATTGGTTCAGCTATACATTAAAATGAAACAGCATAGTGCCTCTGGCTCTCTGAACTCTAATCATCTTGGCTTCTATGAAAAGATAATTGAATTTCTTATCTAAATATTGGATATTCCTTGCCAACTAACTGAAAGTCAAAATTCTTTTCTAGATAAAACTTTAAATTATCAGGTATGATCCTGGGTTAATGACTCAAAGGACCACTATAAATTATATATTAAAATAACTTTCAGATGATCTTAGTTACTTTCAAAAGTGTGAATGTGAAAATCTGTATTTTAAAATCAAGAAATGATTGGAAAACTGGTATCTAACTTAGCATTAACTGCTTTTCAGTGTCTAGCTGAGACTCACCAAAGTTTTAGAGTTATGAGATTATTTAATATTGAGTAATTTATACCCTGAAATTGTTATTTAAAAACCTTAGATACTTTTTGGGATTTTATAACTTTTAATATCCCATACATATATATTTCCAGATGTGGAAAAGAATGAAAACTACCCAAATGAGAACAAGCAAAAACTACTTATTCATACATTATTATAGCAATGGAGTCAGCCACTATTACTTGCATTTGGCAGAGATTCAAAGGCCATCAGGAGAGTTTAAAAGTGTTCAAGTAGAAAGAAGGGAAGGTTTCAGGTATGCCCTGATTAGAATCTGTTGGTATGAGGAAGTTGGGGAAGAGCTAACTAGAAGCAGGGTACCTTATAGGATTGATTAGGAGCATATTTGGTTTTCTCTGGATAGTCCTAAATTTGAAGCAAGAAAAAAAAATTAGGGAAGCTGGCAGTTACTGTTCAAGTTCTGCCATTTGGGACAGATTACTACAAAAGGTTGTGGGTCAGAGTTCTATTTTTATTTATGGCCTGGCAATTGTCCATTTGTATATTCATTTCCTTACAGATTTACACATATTTCATTATTAAATTATTTCTGGAGGCCTCTGGGTAGCTCAGTCAGTTGAGTGTCTGACTCTTGATTTTGCCTCAGGTCATGATCCCAGCATCCTGGGACTGAGCCCCATGTCAGCTCCATGCTGAGCATGAAGTCTGCTTAATATTCTTTCTCTCTCCCTCTGCCCCTCTCCCCCGCTTGCGCTCTCTGTAAAACAAAATATTTTTTCTTCTATAAGTTTCAATATTAATCTGTAATAAAAGCTGTTATTTGATTTATTAAAACCCTGATATTTACTTATATCTTACCTATAAAGTAAAATGTAAAATCAGGTATGAATTTTCTCTAAAAGTAGAACAAAATCTTCAAATAGAACTTCGAGATCTTTCTCTAATGTCTCATGAAATAAAAAGCCAAAGTTGCTCATCAGTCAACAACTACTTAAATATTTAAAACATGGTTCAGAGAGTTATCATCCAAAATGCAATGACATTAGCTTTGTTGCCCAATGTGACTCTGCACCTCACTCATCTCCTGTTGGTAACTCACATGCTTAGGACAAAATTCTTGATATTCTACCCCTTTCTGATTAGTATAACACCCCTGTAAAGATCATTATCCCACTGGACTCCTAGCCACCCCTGCCCCCACCCAGACACTGCTGCTACTATCAACATTCAACTGGCTTAATACTCCAGTATTTATTTCTTAAAGAAAATTCTGGCATATTTATATGTCCATCTCCTCACAAGTGAATAAGACAATTTTAGATCATATATAAACAGTACTTACTTTTGTTAAGATAACTAAAATGTCAAAGCATTATAAATCAATAGATACAGCCAAAGCAAAGGATAGTGAAAAGTATATAATAAAACCAGTTACATTCATCAAAAAGAAATTTAAAAAAATAAAAGAAAGAAAAGGGGCACCTGGTGGCTCAGTCGGTTAAGAGTCTGACTTCAGCTCAGTCATGATCTCCCAGTTGGTGGGTTTGAGCCCCGCTTTGGGGTCTGTGCTGACAGCTGGGAGCCTGGAGCCTGCTTCGGATTCTGTATCTCCCTCTCTCTCTCTGCCCCTCCCCTGCTTGCACTCTCTCTCTCTCTCTCTCTCAAAAATAAACAAACATCAAAAAAATTTGTTTAAATAAACAAATAAAACCAGTTACATTTCAAAAGCATACCCCAAAAGCAGGAGAAAAACTTGATGAAAGTTTTTCCGAGCTAAATGTTTATACCCAAGAACACTAAATGTATCTCTTAACATTTAAATTAAAGAATAAAGTAAGTAAAAGAAAAATTGAAAGTTAATGTTTCTATTTTTGTTCCCACGCATAAAATTTTTATTCCATTTACATCAAATTACTACACAAATTCTTAATTATGCTTTGATGTTCATAAAAAGTTCATAAGATATTAAACAAAACTAGCCACCATCCTGTTATTTCCTTAAGTATTTTTATAGCACATACATGTTTAATAAGTTTTTTTAATCACAAAAGTAAAAACCTTAAAGAAGTTAAGAATCTTGTTTGCTTATTATTTGTTTTTTTGTTTACTTCTCTAGTTAATATACATGTAATAATGGCTATCAAGCAATTCACTTTAACTGCATCTTGTACATCTGTGCTTAGTTTGCTTAAATATTTAAATGAAAATAAAATGAGTATTACATAAATGGTGAAAGCAAAAATAGGTAATTTTACAAATAATGGAGTGTGGACAATTTCTGCCCTCCTCTAGACTCAACTGGTTTACAATGCTGTCTAAAGGAACACTTCTGCAACTATAGTCAAAGGTTTTTACACTGAGATTGTGTATTCTACAGGTGGCACATGGGTCAAAATATAATATCCATGGGGTATCTATTTCTACTATAGTCTCAGAAGTACTCCAAACTTTAAAGTATTCACAATAACTATATCTGTGATAGTTACCTGTGAAAGTTACCAGTTACCTCTGCTATTCTTTACCAGGACAAATCAGTTTGTGGTCAGTTTTCTTTATTTAGACATGGGAGTTTTAACACAGGCCCTGGTAAAGCCACAATGTAGTAAAAGTACTATTACAAAAATTCCACATCCCCATATTGGCCATGTCAAGGTGACAACTCTCAACAAAGCAGCATAGAAGGAACATGCCTCATAAAAATATAAGCCATATATGACAAGCACACAGCTAACATAATACTCAACAGTGAGAAGGTGAAAGCTTTCCCTCTAAGATAAGGAATAAGGCAAGGATGCCAACTGTCATCATTCTTACTCAACATTGTATTGGAAGTCCCAGCCAGAGCAATTAGGGAAGAAAAAATAATAATAAAAGGCATCCAAAATTGGAAAGGAGGAAATCAAACTCACTATTTGCAGTGTGGGTTTTTAGAAAACCCTGAAGGGTCCACCGAAACACTATCAGAATAAATAAACGTAGTGAAGTTATAAGATACAAAGTCAATATACAAAAATCTAACATATTTCTACACATAACAAACTATCAGAAAAGGAAATTAAGAAAAAATCCCATTATAATGGTGTTCAAAGAATAAAATATCTAAGAATAAACTTAACCAAAGACATGAAAACATTGACACTGATGATAAAAATTGGACACACACACACACACACACACACACACACAAATGGAAAGGTACTCTGTACTCATAAATTGGAAGAATTAATGTTGTTAAAATGTCCACATTACCCAAAGCAGTCAATGCAATGTTATGAAAATTCTAATGGCATTTTTCACAGAAATAAGAGTAACAACCCTAAAATTTGTACGGAACCACAAAAGATCTCAAATAGCAAAAGCAGTCTTGAGAAGGAACAAAACTGAAGGCATTATGTTCCCTGATTTCAAGCTATATTACAAAGCTGTAGTAATCAAAACAGTAGTATACTGACATAAACACACACACACAGATCAACAGAGGTGAATAAAGAGCCCAGAAATAAACCTACACATGTATGGCAATTGATGTATGACAAAAAAGCCAAGAACATAAAATGAGGAAAGGACAGTATCTTCAACAAATGGTGTTGGGAAAACTGAACAGCTACAGGCAAAAGAATGAAACTGGGCCACTTTCACCATACACAAAAATTAATTCAAAATGGATTACATATTTGAGTATAAGGCCTGAAATCATAAAACTAGAAGAAAACATAGGCAGTAACCTCATTGATGTCAATCTTGGTATGACTTTTTTGTATGACACCAAAAGCAAAGGCAACAAAAGCAAAAATAAACAAGTGAAACTACATAAAACTAAATAGTTTTTCCACAGCAAAGTGAACCATCAATAAAATGAAAAGACAATCTACCAAAAAGGATAAAATATTTGCAAACCGTATATATGATAAAGGTTAATATCCAAAACATACAAAGAACTCATATAACTCAATAGCAAAAAAACCAAAAAACAAAAAAACAGCAATAACAAAAACAAAGTAAAACATAGGCAGATAGGGCACCTGGGTGGCTCAGTTGGTTAAGCATCCAACTTCGCCTCAGGTCACGATCTCATAGTTCATGAGTTCAAGCCCTGTGTCAAGCTCTACACTGACAGCTCATAGCCTGGAGCCTGCTTCGGATTCTCTGTGTTCCTCTCTCTCTGCTCCTCCCCTGCTTGTACTCGGTCTCAAAACAAATAAATAATTTTAAAAAAAGGGGGGGGGGGGCTCCGGGGTGGATCAGTCAGTTAAGCGTCTGACTTCGGCTCAGGTCATGATCTCACGGTTAGTTGGTTCAAGCCCTGCATCAGGCTCTCTGTTGACAGCTCAGAGCCTGGAGCCTGCTTCAGATTCTGTGTCTTCCCTCCCTTTGTCCCTCCCCCACTCATCATTCTCTGTCTCTCTCTCTCTCTCAAAAATAAACAAACATTTTTAAAAATTAAAAAAAAAAGAAAAAGAAAATTCTGCCATTTGTGACAGCATGGATAGACTTTAAGGGTACTATACTAAATGAAATAAGTCAGAGAAAGAAAAATATCCATGATCTCACTTATAGATGAAATCTAAAATAACCAAACTCAGGGCACCTGGATGGCTCAGTCAGTTAATTGTCTGACTTCAGTTCAGGTCTGAGCCCCATGTCAGGCTCTATGCTGACAGCTCAGAGCCTGGAGCCCGTTTCAGATTCTGTGTCTCCCTCTCTCTCTCTGCCCCTCCCCCTGCTCACACTCTGTCTCTCTCTCTCTCTCTCAAAATTAAATAAATGTTAACAAAATTTTTAAATAAAATAAAATAACCAAATTCATAGAAATAGAATCAGATTTGTGGTTGTCAGAGAATTTATCTTTATTCTAAGATAAATAAATTCTGGGGGTGTAATGTACAACATGATGACTATAATGAATAACATTGAATACTTGAAAGTTGCTAAGAGAGAAGATCTTATTCTCATCACAAGGAAAAAAATTGTAACTGTGAAATGTTAATGGTAATCATTTTGCAATATATACATATATTAGATCATTATGTTGTACACCTTAAACTTACACAATTTTATGTGTTAGTTACATTTCAATTAAACTGGAAAAGAAAGCTACCTTTGCAGAAGAGCAGTCTTTGTCTAGGAAGCTCAGAGTTGCACAATAAAACCCAGAGAAATGACAGCCCAGACCCAACACTGTAGGATGTTTTGGTTGCATTCTCCTTTTCTTATTTCAACAGCTTCTTGGCATGCTTGTGATGGAGCTATAGTCTCTTTCTGCTCATCACCAGCAGCAACCTGAGCCATGTATCAGAAGTAGTCTTCTTTTGTTTTCAAGCAAAAGATTTTGCTCTGTGCTTGTGAAGTAAGTTTTCCAAAGAGATTAGTACACCATTACAGACCTGAATTCTTAAGCCATCTGCTGTTTTTCTCAGCACCTCACATCATTGGCTCAATACTTGAGATGGATCTACAAGATGACCTGTGGGCTCCTATGACATTTTTATAACCAATTCAAGAGAAGATTCCTCTCCTTTTTGGATAATACAGCTCCTTGCTCCGTCACAGACTTCATGCAGGCTATGTCAATGTATCACTCAACTAACTTGGCCAGTTTGGCCTTTTGCACCAGCATATTTGTATCCATGCATGGATGTTCTGTGTCGGAAGTGGGTGGCAGTGAATGAAAAGGGGTTCTGCAGTCTCTGAGGCATGGTACTGGCAAGGCTGAAACCTGGATCTCGCTGCTCAGAGGTTCTGTGTTTATATTTTCAATTTGTGACAAAATGTATAAGAAAGTACTATGAAAGAAATATTACTTGTATTACTTCCTCATCCCTAAATTCATTAGAGTAGCCTCTTTTACCTTGTGAAAGAGAGTTATAAACTGAGCCAATGTGCCCCTGGAGAAATTTCAGCTCAGGAAATAATGAATGTTTATCCCATTACAGACCTCTTCAGCAGATTTTTCTCCAGTCTTTTTACAGAGTTTGGGAGCAAGTCTTACTTAATCAGGTGCCTGGTTGGGTTTCGCTGCCTTGGGTCTCCCTGCCTGTTTAGAAATCATTATTAGCACAAATACCGTATTTGAATAGAAAACAGCTTCTTTTCCAATTATATTTTCCTTTTAAATGTCCTTGGAATCTCCATAGTCACAATCAACTTGGATATAATATAATAAAGGTTGTATATAATCAGCATTGTGTATAATCAACTGTATCTCTTAATTCTTAAATTGACCTACTACCAACATTTCAGAAAAGGCATTTTTCCCTCAAAAGTAATATGCAGTATGATTTACTACCTTCAGTTGCTTTTATCAGAATATATAATTTCAACATGATAATTTAGCAAAATGTGCCATAAATGGAGATTTATTAGCATAATTTGCAATTTTATACATTTAAAAATCCACAAAAAATATTTTATAACATTTTAAATCTATTTGTAGTAAAGCTGTGTTGAAAACAAAATTAGACAAAAAATTAGAGTCCATTTAACTATCAAAAGAATTATCGTCATAAAGCCAAATCCTCATAAACCATAATAATGAGCCTCAAGTAGAACCATTACATTGCATTTGCTGCAGTATTCCAGGTCCTTAGAATAAGTAAAATTGCATACACTTTCATATAAAACGATACCATACACCCATTGTCTGAGTTATTGTCCATCATGACAATAGATTTACATTAATCCTTCTATCCTCTTTTATGAGGTAAAAATCTACATTTGTTAAAAAGAGCAAAGGTAAGCGTGTAGACTTCTGGGTAATATTCCCAGCAATCTGTTTCCCAAGATGGCATTAGGCCTGAAAGTACCCTTCAGTCTGAGTAAACTTTAAAACCGGTTTCTTTCAGACTGTTGGCCACTGACCTCCCTTTTCTTAGAGCATATACTTTAGATATCTCTCAACTGTAAATTTTTCTGTTCTCTTTCCAATGTAAATCTTCTCCCAGCCTCTTGCCCATTTTACGACCTGGGAATGTCTTTCTTAAGTACCTGGAGCCATCCCTTGGAAGTGTGATCATCAAGAAAGACAATGCTCCTATTTCTCTATCTTAATGGGTACCAGTTAGCAAACACAGATGGTCTAGTCACATTGATTATCCTTCCTCTTAAAGTCTTTCAGTACTTTTTCATTATCTCATTTTTTAAGCTCATTTTAATGCTTAAAAATCCTCCTGCCTTTCATTAACAGTTCAATCTCTCTACCTTACTGCAATTGCCTTGAATAAAGTCTTGCCTATTTAACTTTGACACTGTCTATAGAATTTCTTACCTTATCCTAGAAACGTACTTATTAATTGCCAACTATTTGCAAGGCATTGTCTTAGGCACTATCAAAATGAATGTTCCTCCCTAGAAACTAACTTGAATCTAAATGTACAGTGTTCTATTCAAAATTATACTTTAGGCAAGTTTGTCTCCAGTGATTTTTAGGTTCTTTTTTTTTCATTACCTTCTCTAGCTAAGGGGAGTATGCTCTTTCCTAATCTCAGAAAAACACTTGGAATTGCAAAATGAAAAAAAGTCCAAATCCTCTAGTCAAACTTATTTTTGTTTTCCTTTAAAAGGTTTGTGGTTTTAGGTTTTATTTGTAGGTCTATAATCCATTTTGTGTTAATATTTTATATGATACAAGATAGAGATCAGAGTTCATGCTTTTTGTTTTGTTTTATGTTTGGCATATGGGTATCCAATTATTGCAGAATATTTCTTGGAAACAGTGATACTTTCCTCCAGTAAATTGTCTTGAACTTTTGTCAAATATCAGTTTTTCATGTGCATGAGTCTATTTCTATTTGTCTATCTTGACGCCATCCCACTCTGTCTTGATTACTGTATCTTCATAATAAATGTTGAAATCAGGTAGGACTAGCTATCCAACACTTTTTGCTTTATTAAGGATCTTTAAACTTTTGACTACATTTAGTTCCATAGACTTCGCATATGAATTTTAGAGTTGGCTTGTTAATATCTACCAAAAACAAATCTCCCGCTAGGTTTTTGAATATGATTTTGTTGAATCTATTGATCAATTTGGTGAATATCAACATTGTAAAAGTATTAATTGTTCTGGCCCATGAACATGATATATCTCTCCATCTATTTAGGTTTGCTTTAATTCTCTTGATAATATTTTATGGTTTTAATGCCTATATTTTATACATTTGCAGATTTATCTCTAAGTATTTAATAACTTCATGCTATAAGCAGCACAATTTCTTAAGTGGCACAATTTTTAAATTTCATTTTATGAATATTCATCGCTGATATATCAAATACAATTTTATGTATTTTATTCCTGCAAGGCTGATAAATTTATTTAATAGCTCCAGTACAAAGCTGAAAAGAAGTTGTAACAGACATCCTTGATTTATTCTTGATCACAGACGAAATGCATTCAGTCTTTCGTCATGATGTATTATTTTAACAGTAGGATTTTTGTAGATGTCCCTTATCAAATTGAAGTTTTCTTCTATTCCTGGTTGCTCATATACCTTTTTTTTTTTTTCTTTTTTAGTTTTCTGAGTTGGTGGATTACATTGATTAGTTACCAAATATAAAAACCTTTCATTCTGGGACAAATTTCACTTGACCATGATATATCACACTTACATATTGTTAGATTTGGTTTGCTAAAGCCCCATTAAGGTTTTTTGTTTTTTGTTTTTTTGAATCTAAGTTCTTAAGGGATATTGTTAAAGAGTTTTCATCTCTGTGTTTTTTTTTTCTGACTTTGGTGTCACTGTAATGTGACCTCACCCAGCAAGTTGGGAAATATTCAGTCTTCTTCAGCTTCCTAACGGTGTTTACACAGAATTAATATTATTTCTTATATGTTTGGTAGAATCTTATACATAAAATAATATGTAATATTATTTAAAATAATAAATAGTGAAGGGCTCCAGAACTTTAAATATTATTTAAAAATATTATATTTTCTTTTATGTATTAATTAAATTGTGTTACATATAATTTTATATGTAAGAATATATATTATTATTTAAAAATAATATCCCAAATAGATTATGTAATATCTATATTCCCCTAATCCTATTCATGTATGCCCAACCCCAATTTAGGGGCATATGTCCAAATCAGGAAAGAAAATCTACTTATGCCCAAAAGCTTTTCCAGTTGGTAACTTATTCCATTCAAATATAATGTGAGGACACTTATCACTCTACTCAGTTCTAGATAAATTTGGTGACACAATCCCAGATTTTCTTTTACAGGATATATATCAACCTTTAACAGACATAAGCCCATCCCTCATCAAGTATATAATCTGATTTCATTCTCTTCCAAGCAGTTAGTAGACCCTCATCTCTGTACCCACTGGCACTTTGAACATGTATCTTGCTACTTCACAACTGCTTGTTCAACTGTATAGTTTACATTTTTGTTTTTAAGTACTGAAAAATAATTCTCCCACCTACATTAAAACTTCTTCAAGGGTAGGGAACATATGCATTTTCATCTTTATCCTAAGTCTAGCAGACTATCTGGTCTATTTTTAGGGACTTATTAATAATTTGGTGAGTTAATGAATGAAGTAAAGAATAAACAAAATAATAAATCGATTTAATACAAATGGGTAAATCCTATGGCTTCACAGAAATCAAATATCCACATCTCTTTTATAAAAGCACATTGCTTTTTCAGATCTCTGTTTATATATTTATTCAGCTATCTCAGAGATACCATCTACAGTAAATTAGAACTTGCTAACCAAGTCCATGACCCAGCTTCTTCTAAATTATCCACGATGAAAGGGTATTAGCTCTAAAACAAATGTGTCCGAAATTCTGACCAAATTTTTGCTCTGGAGAAAATGGTGGTTGGAAACCCAAAAATCAAGCCATTACAGTTATTTCATTTTTCAAATTAAATATATTTATGTTAATAGAAATTAGATGTCATGACAGCTTTTTAAAAACTGTTTAACGTTTTATTTCTTGAGAGCACAAGCAGGGGAGAAGCAGAGAGAGAGGGAGACAGAGATTCCAAAGCAGCCTCCAGGCTCTGAGCTGTCAGCACAGAGCCTGATGTGGGGCTCAAACCCACCAACATGAAATCATGACCGGAGCAGAAGTTGGGACACTTAACTGACTGAGCCACTCAGGCACCCCATGAACAGTTTTGTTTTTTTTTTAAGTATGTGGCAGAAACAATGTTATATATTCACCTAATGATTTCATTTTCTTTTGATCACAGCTAAACTTCACTTCCCAGCCCCCCTGCATCTAGAGACAATCATACAGTTCTCACTAGTGGAATATGAACTCACGGGATGCATCGATGCATGGTGTGCAGCCTGAGGCAATAAAAGTCAGCATGCTTTCTCTCTGCTCTTGGTTTTCCTTTCTCGCTGTTGAAATCAACTCCAAGCTAACAAAGTTGCAAGATGGGCGAGTTCTAGGCCCCTTCACCACTACCTAAAGGAAAGCTGTGCAGAAGAGCAGACTGAACTAGAAGGTACTGTTGCCTTAGCAGGAAGTAAACCTTTGTTTAAAGCCAGTGAGATAACAGAGTTTCAATTTTTTTCCCCTCAGCATAGCTAAAGCTTCCCTAAAATAAAATTTAAAACTCACTAAAATCACATAACCTCCACTGTTGAAATAGTTGTAATTGAAATAACTATAATTTGATGCATATATTTTTTACATTTTTGTCATACCTGAGAGCCATGGAAATGTTTGACTCAATGTCATAGCTTAAAACCTCTTCAAATTAATTTTTAAGAGCTATGTGAATATACTTTATCTTTTTAATTGGAAATAAAAGCAAAATTGCAAGGGAGTAATAATTACTAAAAGTTAGCTGCAGGGAAAACATTTTCTAAAGGGAAAATAATATCACTTTGGGTGATGCTACTTCATAACCCTTCATTCACTGTTGCGTCAATAGTATCGTAAATATTAAGAACAATGACTAAGCTTCTTCTTGTTTTTATACTCCTGTATTCAAGTTTGCCTCTCCAGGTAATTTACTTTTAACGACTGCCCAGGGAAGTATATTCTGGACTAAGTCTATATCACAAGAATATCGTCTCATTTTGAATGCAAAAACAGGCTTCTAATCATTTCAGATGATGAGCAGATGTCCACTTTAAAGGTCTGTTTCAGGCATATCTTTCAGCCAATTTTGACAAACACAGACACACACCAGGCTACCCCAAGCCTTCTTAATGCCCTGCAGGTGTCACAGGTAGCAGGTAATAGGACACCCTCTGCTTCCTTATTTTGTATTTGCTTAAATTTTTATGTTTTTATGTTTTCATTTACATACAATAAATTTTCTCTTTTGTGGTGAAGTCTTTGAGTTTTGATGAATGCATAAAATCTTGTGACAACCACCACAGCCAAAACACAAAACAGTTCCGTCAGCCAAAGAAAATTTTCCCCATGTTGCCCCTTTGTGATCAACCCCTCACACACTCCCAATCCCTGAACCTAGTACTTAGTGATTTTTTTTCCTCTGTGCTTATGTTTTGCCTCTTCCAGAATGTTACATAGAGAGAGAGTCATAAAATAGGCTTTTGTGGCTCACTTCATTAGGCACAATTCACTTGAGATTCATCCACATTATTGGTTTGTATTAATAGTTCATTCTTTTATATTGTAGAGTATTAACTTATTGTATGGATATACCATAGTTGGTTTATCCCTTCACATGGTGGAGGACATCAGTTGTTCCCAGTTTGGGGCAATTATGAATAAAGCTGCTCTAAACATTCACTATAGGTTTTTATGTACACAAACTTTTGTTTTTCTTGGGCAAATACCTAGAAGTGAAATTGCTGGATTATATGGTACAAATACAGTTAATTTTATAATAATCTTCCCAATTGTTTTTCAGAGTAGTTGCACCATTTTGCATTACCAGCATCCAGGAATGAGAGCTGCAATTGTTCTACATCCTCACCAGGAATTGCTATTGTCTGTTTTCTGTTTGCCTTTTTTTATTTCGATCATTCTAATGTGTGTGTAACGGTACCTGTGAATTTTGTTTTCATTTCCCTAATGACACACTATGTTGAGCATCTTTCCATATGCTCATTTGCCATCCTTACCTCTTCTTTGGTGAAGGTCTATTCAAATCTTTCACCCACTTTTGAATTGGATGATTTCTTTTCTTATTTTTGAGTTTTGAGTGTTTTGGGCATGTTCTATGACTACTTCTATGTTATAACAGGCATTAAAATCTCCACCCAGGATGTTATCAATAAATTCATACATAGGTTAGGTGGCTTGCTCAGAATATTGTAGCAAAGATTGTAGCTCCGAATGTTGTAGCAGTAAATAAAGTCTATATTTTATCTAAGCATGCTTTTTTTCTAAGTCATCTCCTTCTGATAAATTGGTAAACCTTTCTAGATTTTTATCAGGGTCTTCCAAAACTTGTAGATGTACCTATCCTTTGGCCTAGTAATACCATTTCTTAAATAATTAGTCATAGCTATATATGAAGAATGAAGTATAGGAATATGCCTCCCAACACTGATAACAAATGCTAAAAATTGAACACTACTTAAAATTTTAAAAATAGTGGGTTGGGTAAATTAATTATGGTACAAGCATACCAAGGAATACCAAGGATCTATTAAACATAATATATCTTAAATGAACTTATTGATTTGGGATGATGTTCCAACTGAAGTTCTAAACTGTTATTTGATGATAGGTATTAGCAAAATGTATAGTTTGATCTATTTTTAAAATAAAAATTATATATAAATCTATTCATTCAGTAAATATTTGCTAAATGTATTCCATCTGCCAGAAAGTGTGCTATGCACAGGGGATACAGAGATAAGTGTTCTCAGAAAAACAAAATTTCATAAACATGCATTAGACATTATGGATAGAAAATAAAGTGGCAATCTGAACGATAAAAAGAAAATCATTATCATGCAAAATATGGCTCTGAAAGTCCTAAGTAAATCAATTTCATTCATCCTCAGAGGCACCTGGATAGCAAGGTAAATAAAAGACAAATTATACTATAGGCATTGAATGTGTGTGTGGAGGAGAGAGAAGCTGGTTTTGGCATCACTCACAAAGACAAGGGTTCAAATTCTGGTTATGTCAGTTTCTGCCTGTGCAAATTGGGGCAAAATACTTAACTCATCTATAAAATGAAGATATTACAATTACTGTGTGAATTAATAAAATATTCCAAGTAAGGCAGCATAATGGCTCTCATATGGTAGGTACAAAATAAATGTTAGCCATTATCATTATTATAATAGCCCTTATCCGAGTGAATAAAAAACAGTGATTTTCAGTCAGGCATACCAATAGAAATTATAGAAAAGTTAGTATAAGGCACCTGGATGGCTCAGTTGGTTAAGTGTCCTACTCTTGGTTTCGGCTCAGGTCACAATCTCACGGTTCATGAGTTTGATCTCCACATGGGGCTCCATACTGTCAGTGCAGAATCTGCTTGGGATTCTCTCTCTCCCTTTCTCTGCCTCTCCCCTCTCCACAAATAAATAAACTTGAAAAAAAAAAAAAAAAGGAAAAGTTATTATGAACTAAATAGTAGTTTCGGTAATTTGTCTGAATCTAAAGTGGTTTGTGACCTCTAGGCATTTAATTTTAAAATGTATGTCTCTTTACATTATTTATCATTAAGTAAAAGTGAGTATTTTGTGGGGATAGTGAGGGTAGGGATATCATTTGAGATATTACACATTAATATTATTTACTTCTATATGAATAGAATGAGGCAAAACTTAGCTATTAAAGATATAATCTTGAAGATTGGAGCAGTAATATTAGTATCACTGAAACAAAGTATTTGATTTGAAATAATAAGAAGGGTTCAAAATGCATTGAAATTCTATGTAATCTAATAGCTATAATTAAGGGGTCAGTAATGACCACAGTTGCATATGGATAATTTAAGAAAATAAGTCACTCACCCTAATCTTTAATGATACTAAAAAGAAAATGTTATGTTTTGGCCAATTTGTTAGCATTTTCATCACATTTCAAACCTTTTCATGAAAGGTAAGTGCAGCTGCTGCAGAGAGCATTAAAAGATAAGAATATAGTCTTGGGCTCTATAAAACTTTAGATAAAGATGTTATCTCTGAGGTCTCCACTCTTGCACATGTACTAAGCCTCTGCAATTAGCACTGGCAGTTGATTTTTCAGAAATGAGGTATTGAAAAGATGCTGTATCAAGTAAAGGAATGCTTTAAACAGAATAAGATAGAAAATAATAAAGAAAGCAGAGGGGAATAATAACGGGGATTCGTAAAGCATGCTTGGATTGCAAACTGGTCACGTAACTGGTTTTTGCACTGTTCATTATGTTGCCATTTGCTAAACTCTTTTGACTTAGGAAAGATAAATATCCACAAGACAAAGAAATTCTTCAAATACCTTGCTGACATTATAAGATTAGGTGATACAGAGCAAGTATAAAAATATTTTTCAAGTATAAAAATATTTTTAGGGGCGCCTGGGTGGCTCAGTCGGTTGGGCGTCCGACTTCAGCTCAGGTCACGATCTCCCGGTCCGTGAGTTCGAGCCCCTCGTCGGGTTCTGGGCTGATGGCTCGGATCCTGGAGCCTGCTTCCGATTCTGTGTCTCCCTCTCTCTCTGCCCCTCCCCCGTTCATGCTGTCTCTCTCCGTCTCAAAAATAAATAAAAACGTTAAAAATATATTTATTTTTATTATTTCCCCTTTTTATGCTTCTCTAGCTATATTTTTAGGTCAGAAGAAAAAGGAGAATGGTTACTGCCACATCGGAGACACAGTTTCAAAGATCTGTTCCCTGTGGTCTTCTAATATCACCCTCTGTCTCTATAATTCAGGATGAAACAAGGCTACCTGTTTCATTCCAACAACTCGATAGCTCTCCTCATTGAGCTAATAGATTATAAAATCAGTCTTAAGTACATTAGACAAAGAATATGGTTGTAGATCTTGTTTCTGAGTTTCTTAATAATTAAACATGAATTGGCTATCCCTAATGACTTTTCTCCTTTTAAATCACTTTAAGTTTAGTTTCTTCAAACTAAGTTAAATTTTCAAGACTGCTTAACTATTAATTGTGAACCCCTTAAAGACAGAGGCTATTTATCTTTTTATATGCTCTGCACCAAACAATGCTACCCACACAGTCAGTACTCAATAAATGTGTAAGGAAAGAGATAAGAAGGAAGAGGGAGGAGAGGAAAAGGTAGAATTCCTCTTGTGAATTAATAACTAGATAGAGCACTGGCCTGAACTCTCTGCGTGTTTCTGCTTAAGGAATTTTAAAAGTGAAATTGAATTTTCTGCTTTATTTCACCATGAATATGAATTTATTTTAAATTATATAAACCTTATCAGAGCTGAGCCAATATGCAGTTTCAGGAAATACTTAGCACTATGGTTTCAGTCTCTGTTCTTCCTGTTATTATTCCTAACAATGTCATTTATTGATATCACCATTATTTCGCTTCTTTAAAAAATGCAATTATTCTCAAAACTTAATGAAAGAAATGGAAAATAGAAATTTTTCAGTAATTTCAGAATGAATAAAAAAAATGATCCATTTAATTGCAAAATGGTAGAACATTTTGCCCACTATTAAACCTTAGCTGATAGGATAAATTCGTACCAATCTCCATTATAATCTCCAATGAATGCCACTAATTCCTTTTGCTTATTTTATTCTGTTTATAACAAGTATATTGTAAAAAAAAAAAAATACGTATCTTTATATCACTCAGATAGTTTACTACAGAAACCTATGTATAGGTTTTTAAAGTACTTTGAAATATACTACCACATGGTAAAAGATTATAAATATGAAAGGATCACTGAAATATTTTTAAATTCTTTCATTAGTGTTAAATGCATGGACATCATAACAGCAAATTAACCCCAGTATAAGATCACATTAAATATTTGCTTACAATTGTTTACCCTAAAACTGTGTTTTCCACATCACTTGATCCATAGTTGTTATCTGCTTTCTGTATAACTATAAACTGAACATTCAGTAGTTTCAACGTTATCTTATTTCTCATGAACTTAGAGTGTTTTATTGAGGAAGATAGCATCAACTACAAAAGAATAAACTAATCTATAAAAATTACACAGTGCACAGTTGATTTCAGGTAAGAATATTAGTCTTCAGCAAATCAGTTTAGAGATTTATTTATTTTTTTCTACTCTTGGTTTAGGTTAATCTGATTTCTAAATTTCAGCATCCCAGAATTAGCCTTTATTCAAATTTAAATAGTATGTTAAAAATTAGAGATATTTTAAACTTTCATCCATAGCCTATATTTTTAGTACAACCAAATTAATATAAAGAACTAGGAGTACTTTCTGCCTTTTCTTATCTCCTGAACATAATCCTTTCATTCCTGCAATGGCTAGCAAGAGAGAAGAAGGGTTTTTCTTCTGAGTTTTCCTGCTTACACCTATTATCCCTGAGGTAAAAGCACTTAAGAATCCAAACTTAAAGGAAGCAATCCAATCTTCTCACTTTACTTAAAAACAGCTCTTTACTTCACTGCTTTCAAACCTATCATTTAATACTTTTTTTTATTATAAACCTCCATTATCTCATAGAAATAAGTAGAAACCAAATCCCAGATTGAAGTTGAAATCTCAAGAGATTATTTTCTTTCCTACTATTTTTTGCTTAATATTAACATTTTCTAGATAAACATGTGGGTAAACAGATTGAGAATATACATAAGACTATGGTTTCTACTCATATTTTTGTGAATCTCTTACTTATGATCTGCATTTTAAAGTACAGACAGAACCTAGTACTTTGTATTTCACTAAAGCAGCCAAAAGAACACTGCCTGCTAATGTTCTCAACTGCATGCTCTCCATAACTAGCTACAGGAAACTTTCTCCTGGCTACCTTCTGCAGGGGCTATGAACCTTCCTTCTGATTGGAAACAAAACAAGTCACCTGGTTTTTATGTCCAAGAACAGATTATTTAACCTGAGCAAGGTTGGCGCTATTTTATGGGAATCTGGTAGTATATTATGTCATCTTGGGAATTTGGGAATCCTCTTTGAGACCACCAAGTTAAGGGCAAGAAATTTACCACTTCAGTTTAAAATCTCTTTCTTCTCAGGGCACCTGGGTGGCTCAGTTGGCTAAGTGTGGGACTTTGGCTCAGGTCATGATCTTGTGATTCGTGAGCTCGAGCCCCACGTTGGGCTCTGTGCTGACAGATCAGAGCCTGGATCCTGCTTCGGATTCTGTGTCTCCCTCTCTCTCTGCCTTTCCCCACTCATGCTCTCGCTCTTTCTCAAAAATAAATAAACATCTAAAAATGTTTTAAAAATGAAATAAAATCTCTTTCTTCTAGTTCCCAGCCACATCTAAGTATATATGTTTAAATTCTAATATTTGGTGGGAGGGGTAGAATAAAACTCAAAATTATTCATGTTGTATATCTTGTAAGATCTAAGCAACTAAGTGGGGCAGCTACAAAATGACAGCATGAAAGAATCACTTTAAAATTTTCTTCTGTTTAGGAAAGCCTCCAAATACATTCTACGAGGCCAGCATTAGCTTGATAGCAAAACCAGACAAAGCTAACACACAAAAAAGAAAACTACAGACCAATATCCCTGATGAACATAGATGCAAAAATCCTCAACAAAATTTTAGCAAATCACATACAGCAATACATTTTAAAAATTATTCACCACAATTAAATGGGATTTATTCCTGGGATGCAAAGATGGCTCAATATTTGCAAATCAATCAATGTCAGACAATACATCAACAAAATGGAGAATAAAAATCATATGATCACCTCATTAGATATAGAAAAAGCATTTGTCAAGATACAACATATATTCATAATAAAATGGTGTTAGAGAAAACATATCTCAACATAACAAAGATCATATATGAAAAACTCACAGCCAATATCATTCTTGATGGTGAAAAATTGACAGCCTTCCCTTTAAGGTCAGAAACAAGACAAGCACATCCACTCTTGTTACTTTTATTTACCATAGTACTAGAAGTCCTAGGCACAACAATCAGACAAGAAAAAAAAAAAAAAAAAAAAAAAACAACGAGGTATCCATATTTGTAAAGAAGTTAAATTATCACTATTTGCAGAATACTATATTTAGAAAATCCTAAAAGATTCCACCAAAAGCTAAGAATAGTAATAAACAAATTCAGTAAAGTGGAAGAATATAAAATTAATACCTAGAAATCAGTTTCATTATTATACACTAACAATGAAATCATGTAAAGAAAAATTTTAACACCATTCACAATTGCACCAAAAAGATTGGAATATCTAGGAATAAACTTAACCAAAGAGTTGAAAGACCTATACTCTGAAAACTATAAAACAATGAAGAAAAAAATTGGAAATGGCACAAATGGAAAGATATCTCATGCTCATGGATTGAAAGAATATTGTCAAATGTCCATATTATCTAAAGCAATCTACAGGATTCAATGCAATCCCTATCAAAATACCAATAGCAGGTTTTGCAAAACTAGAACAAATAATCCTAACACTTCTATGGAATCATAAAAGACCCCGAATAGCCAAAGCAATCCTGAGAGAGAACAAAAAGCTGGAGGCATCACAATTCCAGATTTCAATATATGGCACTGGGACAAAAATAGACATATAAATCAATGGAACAGGATAGAGACCCACGAAAAAAATTCACTTATGTATGGTCGATTAACCTATGACAAAAGAGGCAAGAATATACAATGGGGGAAAGACAGTCTTTTAAATAAATAGTGCTGGGAAAACTGGACAACTACATGCAGAAGAGTAAAACTGAACTACTTTCTTATACCATACACAAAAACAAAACTCAAAATGGATTAAAGACCTGAAACTATAAAACTCCTAGAAGAAAACACAGGCAGTAATTTGTCTGACATCAGTAATGGCAACATTCTCCTCTTGGGCAGTCCCTTCGGGTATTAAGGGAAATACCTGGGGTTTTTTTGGTGGGGTTGCAGAGATATATGCATCTCCAGGCCACCCGAGACACATTTCTGTCTGTAAGTCCTCTTAATACGCCATTTCTTGTTAAACTGGATTTATTTGCCTTTTTCTTTGGTCTTAAGGCTCCTTTGGCCATTGGAGGTCATTTTGCATATACCTCCCCTTCACAGAACATCTGGATTGTTTTTTCGCTTAAGAATGTGAGAAAATGCTCCCTCCCTTCAAATATAAAAAGGACCATTTAAATGAAAAATCCAAAAAGGCAAAATCATTTCCTCCAAAATCCATTTCCTGATGGAGAGCCCTGCTGTGGTCTTACAAAGAGAGCCATCAGTCCAGTGTTTTCCTCCATAGAATGAGGATATGGGACCATATGCTCTCTACATTATTAGTTCAGAATATTCCTTGATTCTGGATTTCTGCATAGCTGGTGGCTACGGAGATAAAAATTTCTAAATTCTTCACTGAATGTTTTAGTTTTCAAATTGCAAAATTTAGCTCAGATACATGAGAAAATAGAATGAAAGTGAAGGTTTGGGGTCAATAGCTTGTCTATCGTCATTTCCTGGCACAAGCGATACTTTACTAAAGAGAAAGGATCATCATTTTGGACTCAAAAGTCCTGGTTTAGAGTCCCATTCTCAAACTAGCAATGTAAGCTAGGGCAAGACAGAAATATTACTAAAAACCTATTTTACATCTGAAAAAAACATAGAGTTATTGAGATTAAGGGATTTAATGGCTCTCTTCCTAATTGACAAATTAAAATAAAATTGTTACCTGTAATATGATCTGTAGTATTAATGTCAACATTATGTTGTTTTCTGTTACTTGGTTTTTGTTGTTACATTGTATTTCTTTAATGCTACCTATAAATATTAATGTAAACCTAAGGTATTATCATATTTAACTATTACCTCTACTAGGCTAAGGTCAGAGCAACAGACCTTTGATGAATCAAACATAAATAAAATTCTTAGTTGTGGCTTTTAATAAATATTTCTATGATTACTACATTATCGCAACCTTGCATGATCCTTCACAAGACCACATGCAAGGGTCCAGGAGATGGTACCAAGGAGACCCTGAATCTCCCCTCATTTCAAAAGAATCATAAACTGCAGACGTTGACTACAAATAAGTGTCCTGGAATTTCTTCAAACTGATTCATATTCAAATAAGTTTTGAGAAGAATCATGAGTGCAAATTTACTACTACATCAAAATTTCACTTACCTAATAAGTTCATTAAGATGTGAAGACAGTATTTCAATAGACAAGATTTTAAACATATTCTCAAATATGCCTTTCAACATAAATATTTTCTTCTCCTTGGATTTCTGCAACTTATTATATTTTTCCTAGTATATGAACTACCTATAAACCACCTCAGGAAAATCTAGTTTAAAAGTTTCACTTCCTCGAAATAATAACAAAAGGAAATCAACAGCTGTTCAAATCTCCTGAGTTAATTTCTCAAAACTATTCCTTTGGTATGATACTTAAATCTCATCACATCATTCCCCAAACATTTTATTTCCCGCAGTGAATAATATACATAGGAAATTCCATTGCACGTAGAGAAAGGCAGAAATGAAAAAATATCTTCTTGATATGGAAGATGTATATTTTGGGAGTAACATCACATGGGTTCCTCATGAGCAATGAACATCTGCTTCCTTTCATTATGATTGTCTTTTACAATTTCAAACGGCCATATGACAATATTGCCTGCCATACGATGGAAATTCAAGTGTTCCAGAAAAATTCTGCAATACTTCCTAAAAAATCTTAGTCAAGAAATAATTTTTAAAGTGATATATTAAAAGTATAAATAAATATTAGGGACCAGGATTTAAATGTATACTATATACATGATTTTTTTTTCTTTTTTTTTTTAACTTTTTTTTTTTTATTTATTTTTGAGACAGAGAGAGACAGAGCATGAACGGGGAGGGGCAGAGAGAGAGGGAGACACAGAATTGGAAGCAGGCTCCAGGCTCTGAGCCGTCAGTCAGCACAGAGCCCGACGCGGGGCTCGAGCCCACAGACCGCGAGATCGTGACCTGAGCTGAAGTCGGACGCTTAACCGACTGAGCCACCCAGGCGCCCCTATATACATGATTTTCTTATCATCAAGCTTTATTACTCAAGTATCTTTATGGCTTAATAAAAAAAATAATTAGTGAAATAATTTTAAGTGGATATAAAAATACCTAAAATTTTTCTATTCACAAAAGGTAAATCTAATTAATACAAGAGAGAATTTTACAATGTGTTTGCTAAAAGGATTACCAAAGATATCTTTTATGTCTGAATCAGATTTGGGCTTAAGTTAAGATACCTACTTGATCACCCTGCCTTTGAAAATTTGGCACAATTTACCAAAAGCAGTTTTATAGTTTTCACTATCAATTCGTTTGAGGAGATTTATTTACTTTATTGTAGAGCATTTTGGCAATCCCACAGAGTAGAGGATGAAAACTATTCCTTTTTTCTGATTCTAACAGAGCAGCCCAATCTTCCCATATTTTCCAGTCTGTACCTCATGTTACGATCAGTCCAGAGTAGTCACTCATCACCTAACACCTGCCATGTGTTACCATCTCTAGCCTTGTTTCATGCGACTTCTTTTTGTCTGGACCACTCTTGAACCCGTTTCTGACTGGTGAAATTCTATTCTATCCTCCAATGCCATCTCAAAAATCCCTTTGAGATGCAGTCTTCCTAGATTTCTTCCTCTCCCCCGTCTTAATCTAGTATGATTACTGACTGCTTGTAAACTTCACATGACTCTGAACCTTTCTAAGTCATTTATTTATCCATATGTCCATGTTGTGCTATGGTTAACTGCAAATTTTCCTTAGATCTATTTCTCATTATACTCATTATGGATTCACTCTTGTATTCTACAGGTACAACATTTAATGAGCATCTTCTATGTATAGTCCATGTGCCATGATCTAGCTCAATAAAGACGAAGATGACATTATCCCATCCTTATGAAATTTACCTTGAAGGCATGACCCTCCCGTTTTCTCTACCTTTCACACCTTTAACAGTAATTGTGCGTATTTTAGTCACACAACAAATATTTCTAGAATTGAATTAATTCACCATAACTTGAGTCAGTAACATACAAAAAACAAAATAGTTGATAATTTGGTATGTGGTATAAAACCATTAATACCTGATATAAAGTCAGTGCTTCCCTCTAAAAACTAATATGGTAAAAGTAATTACTTTTTCACTTAACTTTGGGGATACTACCTAATACAGAGAAAAATTCAATGCCACACAGGCTAATTTAAAAAAAATTTTTTTACAAGACTGTCCTATCCTAGAGGCAAGATCAAACTTAATTAACATCATTAGAGATTTCTTAAACACATTAAGTTTTATAAAGCACCCTCTGGGTCACATTATATGCTGCTGTATAAAACAGAAGGGGAATAAGCTAAGTTCAAGTCTAATCACAGAAGCACCAGCAATTAAAATTGTTTTCAAATAATTTACAGATACATGTCCTGCAAAAGTTATTTTTCCATGTATAAGCACACAGCATTGAAGTTGAAATAATGACAGATTTTCTGGCAAATTTAAATTAGAGAATAATTTCAACCATTTATGAGTATTCCCTCCCTCCATAATTTACATATAATCATACACATAGGATTTATTCCAGAAAGTCCCCTTAACATTTTTTTTTTTTACTTTATTTTGGATTATCTAGCTTGTACAGGACAAAGAAATTATGAGATAAGTGCTTCTGAAAAATTACTCCACATTTGTGATGAGAGATAATTTTGTGTTTTGCATGTATACCCGGCCACAATCTCCAGACTCAACAGAAAGGTAAGAATTACACAAAGTCCCTTACCTATTAAGTGAAGTATCAATTCATTAATGAAAAAACAGGTCATGTGTCAAAAATATACACACACATGCACATCCCACTCTCAAACTACTGAGAAATTTTAAAACAAAGTTCTTACATTCCCTGAACTGAGTTTATAAAGAGATCTTTCCACCCTATATTTTGTATTCTCAGTCAGATCTCGGGATCTTTATTCAGACTGCCACTATATTTACATCAGAGCACAGCAGATCTCTCTAAGAGATCACAGCGTATGGGATCTCTCTAAGCATCTTCCTAAGCACCACTTTGTTAGAGATGGAGCGATAGCTAGAATCCATTGTTTTGAACAAATACATACAAATAATGAGAGGCTAAGAGAAAAATTACCAGGTGTACTCACAACTGCAAAGAAAAGACCTCCCCCCGCCCCATTCCCGAAACCAGCCAGGGCGCGCCCGGTCGTAGTCTGACATAAAGGCGGGAACCAAACAAGTTCTGCTGACCGTTCAAATTTAAATGTCAACCTATAACAGCTCTGTAACCTCAAAAAAAAAATCCCTAACTTGTTTGTGCCTGTCTATAAAAGAAGCTGTAAGATCCTTGCTCGGGGCCTCTTAGCGTCACCGGCAACGAGTGTGCGGAGGACCGGGTTCGAACCTGCAATAAACGACCCTTGCCGCTTGGCTTTGACTCTGGACTCCAGTGGTTTGTTTTTGGGGGGTCTCTCGAATCGGGGCATATCAATAAATGAGAATATTGTGAAATGATTGCACTTATTTGTTGACAAGTTACTTTTTTCTAGAGTAATAATGGTTTCTTTCGAAAACTTTAAGTGAAAACTTGGAGAACATAAATTCTACTACCCATTAAACACAAGCAAAGAATTGTTAGGAAAATTCTACTTTCTGTATTTTCTGGAAAATGTGCTAAGAAGCATATCCAGGAGTTTCTTCTAGGCAACACATTAAAGTATGTTGTGTGTGTGTGTATGTGTGTGTGTGTACATGTATACACCTCACACCACAGGGATGGCATACATCAACTTCACACTCTTTTCCTGTTACTGTTCTTAGGTTGCACTAGTTTGCCTTAAAATGGTTCTTCTGATAGTGTTATTGATCTTGGTGTAAAGTTCTGAATTAGAATTAGTACACATTTTCTGTAAAGTCCCAGACAGCTAATATTTTAGGATTTGCAAGTAGCTTAAGGTCTTTATTTTATATTCTTCTTTACTTTCTTAAAAACCCTTTTAAAAAGTAAAAGCCATTCCTAGCACCTCTGCAATTCAAAACCAGGACACAAAACGATTTTGGCCTACAGGGCACAGTTTGCTGACTCCCGCTTTGAGTTATCAATACCCAGTAAAGCATATTGCAAGTTAGGTAATAGGTTTCAGTGTTTACCTAATACAATACCTCTGTTCTTATGATTTTGAAACGGAATAAAATCAGCAGACCTGGTGTTGTCCTAGAAGAAGCTTCCGAATTCTGCTTCTTCCATGAGCTTCACTTTAGACAGTAGTTACCCACTCACTTGTGAGCTGAGCTGCTCCACTGTGCTCAGGAATCAAATCGAAGTTTAACCTGAAGAGATTTTGAAAGCTCACTAGTTCTATGTACTCTCTCGTCACCTTCTCTTTCTCTCTCTTCCCTCTCTCTCTCCTCCCCTATTATATACACATGCACACACCCTTCTCTGCATCAAACAGACACAGAGCAGCTGTGTGGAAATCATCTTCTGCACCTGAGTAAAAAAGCCTTCTCGGTTTGGTGGTAGTTTCAAGATTTTTAGGTATGTCACTTCAGCTTTAAGGCAATCCAACCCGTATGCTTTCCTCTGTCTAGACTTCTTGACAGATAGGGATTTTTCTGTTTCATTGAACAAGTATTTATCAAGTTCCTATTATGACCACACCAAGATTTTAATATGAGTATGAATCACCCTGGGATGCTGAATATGATTTAGTGGTCTGAGGATTTGTATTTTTTTTTTTGTTTTTAATAAATGTTTATTTTTGGGAGGTGGGGAAGGGGCAGAGAGGGACACAGAGGATCTGAAGCAGGCTCTTTTCTGTCAGGGCAGAGCCCGATGTGGGGCTCGAACTCCACAATCATGACCTAAACTAAAGTCAGATACTTAACGTATTGAGCCACACAGGTGCCCCCAAGGTTTTGTAGTTCGAAAGAGCTCCCAAGTGATGCTAACGCTGAGGGTTTTGGGAGCAGTGTTTTGAGAAGAGTGAGGAATGCAGGTGAGTATACAGCTGATTACAACACTATAGAGGTGAGTGCTGTTTGAGGGAAATGTGCTATGGAAGCATATAAACTTGGACATAGCACATATTTCAAAATTCTAGGGAAAAATTCTTGAAGAACATAAAAACAAAACTGATCTTAGGAAGAGTAGGGGTTATTCCGATAAAGAGGAGAGAGCAGTAAGAAGGGAATCCAAGGAGGGGCTGGAATTCCTGGCAGAAGAAAAGGACACTGCAAAACAGATTTTTAGTGGCTAACAGAAAAAAAACATGTGAAAAAGCAGGATGTGGGTAATTTAGACGACAAAGAAAGGAATATTTAAAGAAAAGAGTGAAAAACAGTGGTTCCCTTTAGAAAAAAGTTGAAAAGTATCCATTAGAATTAACAACAAAGAGGGGTATCAGGGGGCTCAGGTGAGCATCCAACTTCAGCTCAGATCATGATCTCATGGTTGGGAGTTTGAGCCTCACATCGGGCTCTGTGCTGACATCTCAGAGCCTGGAACCTGCTTCAGATTCTTTGTCTCCTCTCTCTCTGCCCCTCCCCAGCTCATGCTCTCTCTCTTTCTCAAAAATAAGTAAATAAACTTAAAAAAAGAATTAACAACAAAGATATATTTGGTCATGTTGGTGAAAATAATTTCAGTACCTGGATAGACACAAAAGCCAGAGTGCAGCAAGTTAAAAGTATTTGGAGGTAAGGAAGACAGAACTAGCTATGTTTGTTTTTATGATGTACGAGGCTGGAGTCTGTTTAAATTCTTTGGGGAAGAAGGAAATAGGGAGAAATTGAAGACACAGGAAAGAGAGGAAATAACCAGTACAATAAGCTCCCTGAGGAGGGAAGAGATGAAATCTAGAGCAAAACTGGGAAGATTATTTTAGGAGAATCCCAGGTATATTTCATTGAAACAGGAAGAAAGAAGCAAAGAAAAAAATGAGTACAGATTTAGCTAAATCTGTGTTAGTAAAAAGCTGAAGTAATTCCTTACCTGTGGCTTCTATGATTATTGAAAATTAGGAATTATATTTATATGAGGCAATAGGCAGTAAGACCAGGAGTTTCAGAAGCATGGTGAAGAATATCAATTATGGGGAATGGAAAAGAAATTTAGCTGACAAAAGAGTAAAGAATTTCCATTAGTATTTGACCCCTTAACTATTCTGTATCTTTATGACAGAAAAGACCATGGATACAACAGGGTCCTAGTTCCGGCCCCCTTCCACACTAGCGGGAATCCTGTCTTCCTTTTGTCAAGGTAGAAACTCTGAACTCAACCAGGTCCTGGTGTTCTGGATAGACTTCACACTACCTCTCCTATGCCAAAGCCCGAGTCCCTCTGTTCACATCCTACTCTGTGGGCCTGGACTGCTGGGTTATTTGTACAGACCTTGAGTTAATTCAGACTTTACTATACCCCACAGGACTTCTCAAGTCCTCTCATTATTCCATGCTTACTCAATTCTAATCCCTATACACACACATACACACACACAACTCTCCACTTAGATATCTACTAATGCTAATAGATATCTACCACTATTCTTATAGTCAGGGATGTGCTAAATGTCTTCTGGAGGAATCTCTGACGGTCATACTTTTAAGGATATTAAATATTTCCCAGTGACATTTTGATAAGGCCATACTTTTGATGTGCAGGTTCTACATAGTTCCATTTACTCATTGGTGGTTGACAGTGCAATCTCTAACCACTCAACCTAACTCTGGAGAAGAATTACAGATATTGTATTTTTTTTTTTTATGTCTGCTTTTGATTAAGGATCACATCTGACAAGGATCTAATAAAACCAGTCATGGATGTATTAGTGACTTTTCTTTTTGAGAGCAGAAATCTGGAGCTTGAGTTTTATTCATAAATGTGGTTCTAAGGCTTTATAGGGATGGAAAAATTTCTAGAACAGGGTTATCTGAAAGAAATTACTTTATGGAATCATCGAATTTCTCTATGGCGGGGTAAGGGGAGGTCAATACAATTTAATACCCAAAACTGTTTTAGGAAGACAACATGGCATATTAGTTTTAAATGTGGTCCCTCATGATATCACCCTGACTGATATTACTCCAACAAATTAACGTCTTTAAGCCTCAGATTCTCCCTCTGTAAAATGGGATATTAATAGTCCCTACTTCATAGGGTATTTGCAAGGATTAAACAGTAAGTTCTGTAAAGAGCAGCCTGGAAACAGTCTGCCCAGACAGGGAGGTGTACTCTATCACTGACAATTAAAATTGCACAAGTGCTTGATGATAATAAATAGAAGACTGACTTTCACTTAATTTTGTAATTGTTTTTAAACTCTTTAGAGACAAATCACAACCTTACTGTTTGCCCTTAGAGCACACCATGCCCACACCCTGTGCTTAAGGGCCTTTGTCTATAAACAGTTAAAACAATTAATGTAACTATTTTGTTAATGACATCCTTGCCTTACCCCAAAAGGTTAAGTTTGCGTATTGCCCATGGATGATTCTTGCTATATTTTAATGAAATGTGTATCAAGTCCTAAAGTTACATTCATAGAAGAATGAAAAGAATAAGTAATGTTGTGGGAGAGTCCCCTCCCTAAGGAATGTGATAAGAAAAAAAACCCTCAAGATAAGGGAAAGCAATCCGGCTATGTGCGAGTACATGACATTCCTCATGATTCTGTATGTCTGTGTGTGACATCCCTCATGATCCTGTAACATGAGACCACCCAATCAGACTGTGTGTTAGTATGTTACCATGTATGGGAGAAAAAGAAGTAGAAAATTTATAAAAGGCTACACCTCACTGTGCTAGGGGCTCAGTTTTTCAGGTTATAAACCCACTGAGCCCACGCCAGCACAAATAAAGTTGCTTCCTGGAAAGAAAAGCCTCAGTTCAACTCTCTGTGCAAACCTCAGTCTCATTACAATGTTAATGACACAACATTTTAAAATATAAGTTTCTGAAAAATAACTATATTTTATCCTGTTAATTTCTGTTGTTTAATATTAACTTAACTTAGGCCAGAAAAATGCACTAATATGAAATGGAATTGAATGTGTTTATATCCTGAAGTACAAATATACCTTAATTCCTTGAAGACTTAGCTAATTCACTAATATGGATCAAGTTCAATGCTGTCTGGGGAAAGTTAGAAAGTCCTTGACATCTTACAGCGTGCTGTAAAATTCTGGACACCTATTTCATCTATTTTGCATCCAGGGATTTCTTGTATTCTAGGGCACATAGTTATCCAAAGCAAATAGCGGAGCCCATGCAAAAGCTTCTCACCTCTACTTTTTCAGAAAAGGAAAGTAGAGCAACCCTTCTGACTATGAAATCATCACTGAAGATCTGTTGAGTATTAGGCCTTTGCTCCCCCCAGATGGGCTCCTGAATTCAGGGAAATGTGTTTAAACCAAACCTCCTAAAAAGGAAATTAACCGATCTCTCTCTTCCTCTTGCCCTTTCCTTCTCTGTCTCTCTGCCTCTCTCCCTCTTCCTCTCTTAACTTCATTCACACATGGGTACACACACAGCCATACTTGTGGATGCAGTTTTCTTTTCTCTTGCTAAAAATAAATTTCTTTAGCAAGCATCCAAGTTTAGCACCTAAAACATGAAAATGTTTCTCTAAAGTAACGTGTGGATGGCTGTGCTTTGCTTTTCATTTTTTTTCAACATGTGTTTTCCTGACATATCTATTGTTTTAGAGATCTATAATTAGCAAAACACAAACCCACTATTTTTATTTTCCATCTGCCAGATGCCAAGTTCTCTCTAGAGTCTCTCAAAGAACAGAAGCCAACATGGCTCTTTTCATTTGCATTCTTGTTTACCAGAATGGGTGACAATGACAGCTTAAATGAATAGCCACAGCTTAGAGAAATGTTTGTTTCTTTATTGTTACTGGGCTATGATCAGGAAAAGCCCAGGGATAAAACACAGACCAATTTTTTAAAATGGTGTCTCACTGTTCATTTAATTTTTCAGAATCTGCTATGATAAATTTTAACAGTGTGTTCTCTAGCTACTGAAGCAAATTCAGCTGACCTTAAGCTGTTCTCAGGCTGTAAATGAGATGACTGAAATTGAATATATCCTTTCAACAGTTAGCATTCTCTTTAGAAAAAGAAGGTATTTGAAAATGATACCTTGGAAAAAATGTGTCACTTGCAAGAGCTATTAATGGGACAGAAGTGTAACTTTGAGGTACACAGGTGATAGAAATTTAAGACAAAGAAGGAAATGACCTAATTTTCCAATTTGCTAACCTATGATTATCTTACAGTCACCTATTTAGTTTCTCTACCTACCTCCTTTTGTTTGTTCTTTGTTTTTGTTATTCAAGGAACATTTAATAAGGTAGATAACATATATTTATCTAACATGGTACTTTTATATCACTGAAGCAAAAGCTCAGATTTCTGTTCATTGGGTAAAAGTAGCCTGCTTAGCATGTCTACACTGGAGTGCAGTTTAAAAAAAATACCGTAATTATAATTTCAGAACTTCAGAATGTGAGTGTCAGTGTTCTCTTTTTCACACGGGCAAAGAAAATTCTTTTGGAAATCATTTGAAGCTTGGACAAAATTGCCATAGCTATATTCTTGGGATCACTCTGCAGAGTCTTCATATTCAGATGGCACAAGGGAAGCTTACATTCAATCTTTTAGAGAAGACATTACAGCTTGCATGATCTCATTAACCAGGAGAATGTTGGTGGCAATCACAGTGCAGGTGTGAAGAAGCTGGTTTTTTACACAATAGCTATCCCGCATGCCTACTTCTGCTGCGACCATTGACTCACCTGTGTTCAAGTCCACATCCACAAGTTCACCTGATTCTGAATATTCTGCTTGAACTTTACTGTTTCCTGAAGATCTAAACCAGTGTTCTGAGCAAGAACTTTAGGAATAATGAGCAGTGCATCAGCAAATGCTTGAACCCCAAGTTGGGACCTGCCCTTTACATGGGGCTTATATTTAATCAAGGCTTCTGCTATTGTCACTTCCACTGCACCAGCACCTGGAACTACACAGTCAGCATCAATAGCATTTTTAACACTTGGGACAAGAATATTGTGAAGTGGAATTATTCACAATTTTAAATTATTTTTAAAAGTATTTCTACCAGTTGAAGACAGTAATATTAGAAGACTAATCCAACACACTCTGTGGTTAACTCCCCCTTCTATCTCTACTAACCCCTTTGGATGGGATGCTGGGTAGCAGCAAGGAGTAGGGAAAACAATTAAGACAAGTTGTCATAATAATAATGCAAGCTTATAGCAGGATTATCTACAATAGCCAAACTATGGAGAAAGCTCAAGTGTCCACTGACTGATGAATAGATAAAAAAAAGATGTGGTGTATACATACAATGGAATATTACTCAGTCATCAAAAAAGAATAAACTGCTGTCATTTGCAACAAAATGGATAGAACTAGAATGTATTATGCTAAGCAAAATAAGTCAATCAGAGAAAGACAAATACTATATGATTTCACTCATATATGGAATTTAAGAAACAAAACAGGTGAACATAATGTAAGAAGGGTGAAAAAAGAGAAGATAGGGAAACAAACCACAAGAGATTCTTCTTTTCTGCAAGAAAGCTCAGGGAGGGGAGGGCAGAAAGATGGGGGCAGAGAGACCAACAGAGAAAGGATCTGAGGTAGGCTCTGTGCTGACAGCAGTTGATGTGGTGCTCAAACTCAGGAACGACAAGATCATGACCTGAACCAAGGTCAGACACTCAACTGACTGAGCCACCCAGATTCTCCACCACAAGAGACTCTTAACGATAGAGAACAAACTATGGGTTGACAGTGGGAGATGGGCTAGATGGGTGGTGGGTGCTAAGGAGGGCACTTGTGATGAGCAATGTGTATTGTATGTAAGTGATGAATCACTGAATTCTACTGCAATATTGCACCAATATTGCACTCTATGTTAATTAAAATTTAAACTAAAATGATGATAATAATAATAAAATATTGTTTTATAATTATAAAATAAATTTTATGAAATAAAATTAATAATAATAATAACAAAACACAAGTCATTTCACAAAAGCTACTACCTTCAAGTCTTGGTTTCATAGTAAAGTCTCCAGGTATGCAATACTCAAAAAATTTATGAACTCACAACTCAATTCAATACTTTTTACTTATCAGACATTCTATGTATACATCAGTCTTTTTTATTCTTTATTTATAGCCCTTAAGACCTGATTCTTTGCCCACAATAAAAGATCCACCCAAACCTCCCTCTTTAACCATCCCAAAATGTAGGAGCTAGCTGGGACACTTTTGTTGCCCCACCCCTAATCACAATTTACATTATTTGTTGTAGAGTGGCTCGTTATAACATCATTAATGTGATAAAGATATCCCGCAACTGGGGCAAATAACATAAATGCTTCCCTAGATTATTCTTAGGTAGATTATCTCTCCCATTTGGGTAAACTCCCACAATGCCCTTGGCTTTCTTCACTCTTATAAGTGGCAAGAACACATACCCTATGCATTCTATTCTTTCAGCAAATATTTATTGATTACCTACTATGTATCAGGCACTGCTTTAGGTTCTTTGGATATGCACTGATTCAGAGATTATGCCATCCCTTGAGAATCTTACATTCTTTCAAGGGAGAGAGACAATAAATTTCAAAATTAATAAATGAGAATATTATATAATATGATAGTAGTAATAAATACTCTAGAAGAGGAGAAAACAGAGTGATAAGAGAGAGAAGAAATGGATAAAGCTGAACAGATAGCACTGTTATTTCAGCTAATGTGATAGGATTAGACTTCATTGAGAAAGTAACATTGGAGCAAAACATCTCCTATGTTTACCCTTAATCTCTATTGTTGTTCAAAATATTATACACCAATCACTAAAGAAGTATGTATAGTCTCTATTAACAAAAATGAACACATTCTTATCTTTCAATATAATAAATTTCACTCTGATCTATCCTCCTACAAAAGCAGGTCAACCTCTAAAACAAAAATTAGTTAGATATAAGATAATCTCAAAACCTATCCCTAAAATACACATTTCACTACCATGTCACGTGTGAAATAGAATGATAACACTTTCTTTGGTACTCCTAGGAATAAATCAGCTTCAGGGACTTTAAGAAAGACCTATGTCCTATACCAGTGATTCTCAAATTTTAACCTACAGCTTAATCACATCAAGGACTTACTTTATTAAAATATTGATGGCTGGGCATCTACCCTCAGAATTTCTGATTTAATAAGCCTGTGGTGGAGCCTGAGAAAATGCATTTCTAACAATTTTCCGGGTGATGCTGATCAGAACATATTTAGAACCATTCCTTTTCATCAATCTTAGTAAAGTTAAAATGATTTTCCAACTCAATTGTAGAATGCCAAATGAAGCTAACATTCTCAATTCTAATTCTATATAACTGAAGAAAAGGATATTATTTAGAATTTATTATTTTATTATTATTTTATGTTTTCTTTTGGCCAGACAAGAAAGAGGAAAAGAAGCTATATTTTTCATATCTCTACTGTCAAATATAATGCCATATACCAAACCAAATGAAACAAATCCCTTCTTTCCAGGACCCAAACAATACCCCATTTGCCCAAAGATTACATCACATTCTTAAACTTTCTAAGATGTTTATTTCTAAGATGTGTATTTCTAAGATGCTCACGATCACTCAAGCAAGTTAGCTTTAAACTCAGCAAAAATTTTCACTCTTTACTTTTTCCTCAACTGTGAAAAATCCATTCTTTGTGTATAAGGAGGTAAAACACTCTAAATGAATACAAACTGAGAGTTTATGAGTAGGAAAAGTACAAAGAATTCCTTTCCCTTCATGAAAGACCCTAATTTCAAATCTTTCTATATTGGTCCCTAAGCAAACTGGTGTTCCAGGAAAAAAAAAACTGCACCCCAAATTGATGGAAGAACTGAGGAGATGACCAGAAGCAACAAGTGGCTCCATGCTACTTTCAGAAACCCAGTGAAATGAAGCAAGGATAGCAAGTTATGTTTTGAAGAAGCTGTAAGATTGTCTCAACTCATTTTTGTGGAACTGAAGCCTTGCCTGTAAAGGTTTCTTAGGCAGAAGTGAAGCACCACTCTTATCACTACAGAAATAAGCTTTATGTGCTGTACCTGTCAAGGTCTGCTGGATATGTCAGAAAGATAGCAGCAGTAACAGAGGAAATGGTTTTGCCTCCTTATAAATGAACATGGGTAGCTGCTGACCAGGAGTAACTAAAGATTTTTTCCCTTGGTAAAGTGGTCATGCATGTTTTATAAAGTCATATTCTCCAAGAATATAATAAGACGTTCATTAAGATGTGGTTAATTCATCATCCTCTTTAAATCCTACAAAGAAATGATATTGGAGCAAAGGTCAAAGACCTGTGTCAAAAGAGACAGCAAATACACTAGCAAGTGTAAATTGTTACATGATTCCTCTCTACATGCTAATGCTGTGTAACTTGGGTTACCTAAGCCAGGGTTAAAAGGGGTGTATAAAAGGGGGTCATGTTAGATAATGATTGTATTTCACTGCCTTTGCTATTCCATTATTACTCTAAGATCTCCAATTCCCTGTAAAAAAAATCTTGAATTGTTTCAGAGATATTTGAAGTGGTCTCGCCTGTATATCTGAACCATTTGAATCGGCCATTTTTTTTCCTCTTCCACTCTGTCTACTCCAATGACAGCTTGCTTCTGGGCACTTCTGTCAAAGCCTCTGCTACTGAGTCAACTGTACCAAGTCACTTCAATCCTGCCTATAGTATCCATGTCAATAAAGTTGAGGCTTGAATCCAGTCTCTTACTACATGTAAAATACTTCTGTAAGTAAAAAGTTTGTGTACAGCTGACACCAAAAATGATCACATGTCTGATGCATTTTACCATTTGATTTAAAAGGTGTAAAATGAGATTTGTTATAAGTAGAGTGGGAAGTGGGAAAGGAGAAACCAAACAGATTTAGACATGACACAGGGATTCTGGGAAGTTATTGCCCAAATTCTAAGTCGTTACTCTTTCCTCCCCTCATTAGAAATTAGTTACCAATTGATTTTTCTTAGTTTTTCACTTTCAACTGTTAGATTTAGCAGTAGGAGAGACTGGTGAGTATGAGTAAGGATTTAGGTTCTCCTAAGAGAAAGCTGTGGGGGATGGAGGGTGGAGAAGTAGGAGAAGGGGGAGATTGAGAGAAAGGAACATATACCTAACTTTCTTGTGTGCTCTGTTTGACCGCAGCCTGAGGACCAAAAGTAGAGAATCCTAGGGCAAATATCAAAGCTGTGTGTTAGTGGAGAAAGCTTGGCCAGGACAGGTGGTTTCCTATCCTTCTCATATCAGAGAACTCTAGGAGGTAGGAAGAACCTTTAGAAAATCCTAGACTTTGAAGCTAAGGAGACCCAGGAATAAGTGATATCAAATAGGCCTGGCAGTCTACCACCTCTCACCCCTACTCTCCAAAGGAGCAAAGACTATCACCCAAGAATCATGTATTCAGGCAAGACATCACTCACTTAGGAGAGGGAATTGAAGATATTTGCACACTGGCAAAAATCCTCAACAAAATATCAACAAACTAAATCTGATAACATATGAAAAGAATTATCCACCATGACCAAATGGGATCTATTACATGTATGCAAGGCTGATTCAACATTTGATAATCAACTCATCTACCACATTAACAGGCTAAAGAAGAACAGGCATTTGATAAAATCGAACACCCATTTGTGATAAAAATTCAACAAACTAGGAATAGAGGGGACCTCCTTCAACTTGATAATAAATCCACAAAAAAACTATAGCTAGCATTGTATTTAACTGTGAAAAACTGAATGCTCTCCCTTTAAGTTAGGAAACAAGAGACATCTCACTGAAAGTGCTATATAGTGAAGTAAGAAAAGGTTTTCATATTGGGAAGGAAGAAATGAAATGGTTTTAGTTCATGGGTGATGTGATTGTCTCTACAAAGATAACCAATGAATTCACAAAAAAATCTCCTAGAACAAATAAGTGATTCTAGCAAGGTTTCAGAATAAAAAGTTAAAAACAAAAGTAAACTGATACCCTTATACCAGCAAAAACCATTGGAATTTGACATTTAAAATATAATGCCATTTATACAAGGGAAACCAAAGCAAAAATGAACTATTGGTACCTCATCAAAATAAAAAGCTTCTGTTCAGTGAAGGAAACAATCAGCAAAACTAAAAGGCAACCGACAGAATGGGAGAAGATATTTGCAAATGACATATCAGATAAAGGGTTAGTATCCAAAATCTATAAAGAACTTACCAAATTCAACACCCAAAAAACAAATAATCCAGTGAAGAAATGGGCAAAAGACATGAATAGACACTTCTCCAAAGAAGACATCCAGATGGCCAACTGACACATGAAAAAATGCTCAACATTACTCATCATCAGGGAAATACAAATCAAAACCACAAGGAGATACCACCTCACACCTGTCAGAATGGCTAACATTAACAACTCAGGCAGCAACAGATGCTGGTGAGGATGCGGAGAAAGAGGATCTCTTTTGCACTGCTGGTGGGAATGCAAGCTGGTGCAGCCACTCTGGAAAACAGTATGGAGGTTCCTCAAAAAATTAAATTTTTTTTGAATTTAAATTCAAATTAAGGAAGGAATTACAAATTACAAAGGAATTACACTACTAGGTATTTATCCAAGTGATACAGGTATGCTGTTTCAAAGGGACACATGTACCCCCATGTTTATAGCAGCACTATCAACAATAGCCAAAGTATGGAAAGAGCCCAAATGTCCATCGATGGATGAGTGGATAAAGAAGTTGTGGCATATATATACAATGGAGTATTACTCGGCAATCAAAAAGAATGAAATCTTGCCATTTGCAACTACGTAGATGGAACGAGAGGGTATTATGCTAAGTGAAATTAGTCAGAGAAAGACAAATATCATATGACTTTACTTATTTGAGGATTTTAAAACACAGAACAGATTAACATAAGGAAAGGGAGCAAAAATAATATAAAAACAGGGAGGGAGACAAAACAGAAAAGACTCTTAAATATGGAGAACAGAGGGTTATTGGAGGGGTTGTGGAGGGGGGATGGCTTAAATGGGGAAGGGGAATTAAGAAATCTACTCCTGAAAATAAAATATTAAATCTACTCCTGAAATGAAAATATTAAAATAAAATATATGAAAATAAAATTTCAAATATATATATATAATTATATAATATATAACATATATAAAATATATATATAATTATATAATATATAATTATTATATATTTATATATATATTTATATATTTATATATATATATATATATATATATATATATATATATATATAATTCCATTTACATTAGTCCCAAAAAGACAATGTATAAATCTAATAATATTACAAGGTCTATCTGAGGAAAACTACAAAACTCTAATGAAAGGAATCAAAGATCTAAATAAATGGAAAGATATTCCATGTTCACATATAGGAAAATTCAATAGAGTTAAGATGTCATTTCTTCCCAACTTGATCTATGGATTCAACACAATCCCTCCAAAATTCCGCAATTTATTTTGTGGTTTTCAGCAATTAGTTTCTAAGGCTTATATGGAAAGGCACAAAACCTAGAATAACTAGTACAATACTGAAGAAGAATAAAATTGGAGGACAGACACTATCTGACCGCAAGTGTTACTATATCAAAACAGTGTGGCTTTGGCAAAGAATATAAACAGATCAATGGAACAGAATAGAAATCCCAGAAATAGACCCACACAAATATAGTCAACTGATGTTTAACAAAGGACCAAGGGCAATAGAGAAAGGATAGTCTTTTCAACAAGTGATGCTGGAACAATTGGACGTCCTTATGCAACAAATGAACCTAGATAGAGATCTTATGCCTTTCACAAAAATTAACTCCAAAAGGATCATAGAATTATACATAAAATGTAATACTACAAAACATCTAGAAGGAACATAGAAGAAAATCTATATTACCTTCGGTTTAGCAATGAAATTATAGATAAATATCAAAAGCATCATTCATGAAATTTAAAAAATTGATGTTAGGGGCGCCTGGGTGGCTCAGTCAGTTGGGCGTCCGACTTCGGCTCAGGTCATGATCTCACGGTTCGTGGGTTCGAGCCCCGCATCAGGTTCTGTGCTGACAGCTCAGAGCCTGGAGCCTGCTTCAGATTCTGTGTCTCCCTCTCTCTCTGACCCTCCCCCGTTCATGCTCTGTCTCTCTCTGTCTCAAAAATAAATAAACATTAAAAAAATTTTTTTTTTTAATAAAATTTAAAAAAATAAATAAAAAATAAAAAGTTGATGTTAGACTTCATTAAAATTAAAAACTTTTGCTCTCCAAAATACATTGTGAAAGGTTTCAAAAGATGAGCCACACTCTTTGAGAAAATGTTTCACAATACATATCTGATAAAGCACTGGTATCCAAAACATACAAAAAGCACTTAAAACTGAATCATAAAAAAAACCCAAGTTTTAAAATGAGCAATTGATCTGTACAGATATCTCACTCAGGAAGATATACAGATGGGGGGCACCTGGGTGGCTAAGTCAGTTAAGCGTCCAACTTGTGACTTTGGCTCAGGTCATGATCTCACAGTCATGAGATGGAGTCCCCTGGTGTAGGGCTCAGTGCTGACAGAGCATGGAGCCTGCTTACAATTCTCTCTCTCTCCCCTATGCTCTCTCTCTCCCCTCTCTCCTTCTGTCTTTCAAAAATTAAAAATAAATTTAAACAATTTTAAAAAGAAAGTATACAGATGGAAAATAAGTGCATGAAAAGATCTATCATCATTTGTCACCAGGTAACTGCAAATTAAAATGAGACACCACACCCACACTATGGGACAAACCCACACTGCTTTTAAAGGCAGAGAAGTTTTAACTGCAGACATCTCTGAGAGCGGTAGCAAGCCTCCCAGCTGGAGTGTAACGGCCACTGGAGCAAAGGGTGCAGGAGCTGTGCCACAAAGCGAGGGAGCCCCAGAAAATGTAGTTACTTAGAAGTAAATGACTAACCAAGATAACATTAATCCAAATTTGAACCTCTGGTGTCTCCTTATCGGGAAGGAAGTCTTTTTGAGCTTCATGGAGGAAAAAGGATGGCAGAGGATGAAGGAACAGATGGAAACAGGAAGGGCCCCCTGTCAGGAATAGTGGGGAATTTGGATATGCTACAGGTGAGAGGGCTAGCCCAGCCCCCAATACTTCTATTGCAGTCACTGAGGCAGCTACTTTTAATTTAAAATCCATTATTTGCAGTATGTCACATGTCAGTCTGAAGTACAGCAGGACCAGAACAAGAACTAAGCTCCCTCTGAGACTGCTGTCATTAGCATCTACAGAAGAATATTTGAGACTTGGGTTCTTTGTTTGCGCGATGAGAGGGCAGTGCTGGTATTACTGAATGAAAGAAAGTGGCAACCACTGAAGGATAAATCCCATTTGGTATAGTGAGTTCTATATGTTGACTAATAATCTGCAGCCAGGAATTCCTCTCCCATTCTCAAACTGAATGTTTGCTGGGATTGGTGTCTATTCTACTATCAGGGAGATTTCTCTGAGAACACAAATATAAAAAGGAATATCACCACTGTGACTGTAGCCTCTTGAGACAGCTTTCTGTCTTTGCATGATTTTGTAAGAAACTGGGTGTCAGGGAAAAACTTCTAACAATGTTTATGTCAAGTTGACAATTAAACATGTACAGCTATCATTTCTACTATAACCCACTAGATTCTTGTTTGAAGGCCCCACTTTAATGGAACTACTACAAAGGACTGCAATGCCCAAACAAGTAATTTGGGGCACACATAAAAGCCAATGATACAAAACCCATACTATTTGCCAGTTTACCAATCTCTTCAACACAAACCTCTGCAGAGCTAGCTGGCCTGGTTGTGTTTGGTAATTTACAAGCAGCACAAGATACAAAATACAAAAATAAACCTGTATTTTTCTCAGCCTTGACTAAGCTACAAGCATCTATAAATCAGAGAAATAGAACATGAAGAATTTAAGGAGGTTTTCAAATGATACAAATTTGAGGTTGAATAGTACAAAACTCTCTTGTTTGCTGATTTTTCATTTGACCCTAGCATATGCATAAACAGGTTGAACTGCTTAGATCAAGGATACCTGAATGGACAGGAGCTAGAAGGCTAGCTTGGCCTCAGATGGTTCAATGTCATCCTCTTCTACCCCCCATAATTACCGTGATGACAAAGCAGCAATTCCTGGCCCATTCCTGAAAAAGCGAGAAGTAGGTGTGCCTCATCCCCAGGGGGGGAACGGCAGACCTTGATCGGTTATGTGTGAACCCACCCAAGCTCATAAATTGTGTTGTTGGTTGAGGAGGAATTAATAACTTTCTCTGTCTCCTACTGTATTTCAGATAAAGACAAGCCACTCCAGACTGCCTTAAATTCTTCCAAGCAGAGGTGTGCAATGCAATTCATTTTCATGTAAGATATGTCATCTATAACCTCTCCCAGATTTTCCATAAGAATCTCACCACTTAACCAAAAGAAAAGGGCAGATTTTGTTGTTGTTGCTGATTTTTTCAGGTCTCTGGTTTTTTATCCTACCCGCTATACACTACTGGCTTTCTATTTTTAAAGAAGGTATTCAAATCTTCTTTAGGAAATGCTATCAATATACTGAATATCACTATACTGAATGTAGACAAGGAAAATACGCCCGCTGGTACATGTTCTGGCATTGCATGGCAAGCTTTTGTTTAATTATTATTAATTAATTATTTGTATAATTTGTATAATTATTAATTATAATTAATTAATTAATTGTATAATTGTTATATTTTGTGAAGTATTTTAGTACAGCATAACTTCCTTTTTTAAAAAAATGTTTGTTTATTTATTTATTTTGAGGGGGTGTTAAGGGGCAGAGAGAGAGAGGGAGAAAGAGAATCACAAGCAGGCCTATGCTCAGCATGGAGCCTGACATGGGACTCAATTCCACGACCATGAGATCACAACCTGAGCCAAAATCAAGAGTCAGACACTTAACCAACCAAACCACCCAGGCTCCCCAGTACAGCATAACTTCTATATTAGAGTTACTATTCTTCCCAATAATACTTTTTTTAATTTATTAAAAAAATTTTTTTTAATATTTATTTATTTTTGAGAGAGAGAGACAGAGACAGAGACAGAGTGTGAGCAGGGGAGGGGCGGAGAGGGAGGGAGACACAGAATCCGAAGCAGGCTCCAGGCTCTGAGCCATCAGCCCAGAGCCCAACGTGGGGCTCGAACTCACGGACCGCAAGATCATGACCTGAGCTGAAGTCCAACGCTTAACCGACTGAGCCACCCAGGCGCCCCCCCAATAATAATTTCAAAAATGGTTTTACTCACCCATTCCTTTAGTAGATATTTGTTGAGAGCCTACTAAGTGCCAGTGATCTTGGTGTTCAAAAAGTGAACAAAACAAAGTTCCTACTCTCAGTGGGCTTATATCCAGTGAGAAGAGACGGACAATAAATGAATAAATATGTAATATATCAGACGGTGATGAGTGATAAGGACAAAGTAAAGATAAGTAAGAATAGAGGGCTGGAATAGATTTGAAGAGATGAAAAGATCTAGGCTATTTTAGATAAGATCGTGAGAAGAAACCTTAATGACTAGATAGCATTTGAACAGAGATATGAAGGAAATTAGGGACTAGGCACCTTGGACTGAGAGAAATAGCAGCACCTGGGTCATGTTGCCAACAGGAGACAAGACCTGTAAGGATTTATAGGCAAATAGTAAGAACATTGGATTTTGTTTTGAGTGAATAGAAAAGTCATTGGAAATTCTGAGCAGAGGATTGGCTTGATTGGATTTAGATTTTCCAAAGATCATCATGGCTGTGGGAGGAGCCTTTAGGGGGATGGCAGAGAGTGAAGCAGAGACAGAAATGGAGAAAACAGGAAATTCTAGAACCAAAACCATTCAAATGGAATATAGCTTGTATTTATGAGGCAATCCATCAGAAAGCACACAAATTCGCTGTGCACAAATATTCTGTGTGGCGTAGGTGATTCACAGAAAAAGAAAGGCCATGTCACTGGGTAGGCCTACAGAATTGCTCTAAATTGAAAAGAAAAAAAATATTTACAATTTTCTTTAAAATGCAACAATATCAAAAGGTCAGGTAAGTAACAAAAGCTACAAATCAAGTCAAATCATCATTACAAAGGCCATGCTTATTCAACTTCTCATCCCACAATGCACAGAAGAGAACTTCAGTAGGATTACCTCCTATCATTCCCCAGGTTTAAAAAAAAAAAAAAAAGTCTTTCCCATGGCTGTTGCTTGACTTATGTTATTTCCCCTTCTGGAATATCTTTCTAACTCTGTTTCTCTAATTAATGCCCACAACTTCATTCAAATCCCTCCGTAAGACTCATTTCCATCCGTATACTTTCTGTGATTAATGTCACCCCATGCTGAGCATACCCCCTACTTTGCAAGCATAAGTACTAAGGAAAATGCAATTTGTACAACATTATACATTAGGTGAGAGGCAGCACATTCAAGTGAAAAAAACTGTAGGCTGCACAATCAGAAATCAGAATCTTAATCTACTTCAATCGTGTGATCTTATGCAAGACATCTAACCCCTGACTTCGCTTTCCTTATTTATACAATGGGAATAATAATGCCTGCTCCACGTGTTTGTTGTGAAAATCAATTAGATGATAACAATCACCATCATGTATTAGGCACTTAGACTCTGGTTCCAGAGCCCACGCTCTGAATCATTACCTGATTATTGCTTCTATTTATAAAACACCCAGTCCAATGCCTGATACGTAGTAGATCTTAACAGAAATAATAGTTATCTTTTCACTTTTGCTTATCTGGCCTAATTGTTGTACTAATTTATCATCTCCTTCCAAATAAATGGACAGTTTGTGGCAGGCAAGAATTGCAACTTTTTGAGCCCTCCCCACTGGGACTGATAAAGTGCCGTGCACATCATAGGCAATGAATAAGTGCCTACAGAATAGTAAGTAAAAGAAAAAACATGTTTTTCATCAACTAATTAGTGATATATTTATTATATTGATAAGATTGGCCATGAGGTAAACAGACAGTAACAATGCTACAAATGCTTATCCTCATTTGTGAAAGCTTTGATAAATGCCTATATTTCCTTAAACTCCCATCCCCAAGTTGGTCAGGTGATTTAGCAGACACAAGCTGACATTCATGATAAAAAATTACCTGCTGAAGGAAGAGTCAAATGAATCTATCATGCAGATGCCTCTAGCCTCAACTAATACATCAATGCTTCCCAGATACCCTGTAATTTTTTTTCTTCTCTTGTTCCTCTTAATATTTTCACCAATATTTTTTCAAACTTTCACCACCCATTATTTGTCCTTTTAGTTTTAGCAGAGAATTTCTTCTGCTAATGACAAGGAAATCCAAGTCCCCTGTCCCCCTTATAAATGGTCCTTCCCTCCTTGGAAAAGGAATCTTTCCCTCCCTCTTACCCCATGAAGGCTAATGCCCCCTCCTCTACTCCATCTTCGCTGCTGCCACTATCACTTCTAGGACCTTGCTTCACCTGTTACTCCCTCCATCTCTTCCTCTCTGTTTGCCCTTTCTTTTAAAAAAAAAAAAAGTTTTTTAATGTTTATTTAATTTTGAGAGACAGACAGAGTGAGAACAGGGGAGGGGCAGAGAGAGAGGGAAACACAGAATCCAAAGCAGGCTCCAGGCTCTGAGCTGTCAGCACAGAGCCCAACGTGGGGCTCAAACTCACAAGCCGTGAGATCATGACCTGAGCTGAAGTCAGACACTTAACCGACTGAGCCACCCAGGTGCCCATTTGCCCTTTCTACTAAGCCTACAAACACTAAAATTGCTACTCTCCCAGCAAAATCATAAACCTTCTTCTTCCCCTGCCAAATTTCCAGAAACAGAGTCTACACGTGCTGTCTCCATATTCCCAATTTAAAAATTATTGAAGCTGGTCCTGCCAAAGGCACTGATAATGTTCTTGTTGCAAACTGATTTGTCCTCTGACCTACTTCACATTTATGCAGCATCAGACATTAATCATTCCTTCCTTCTTTAATACTATCTACTTCTATTACCTTTCTGTTTTCTCTGTCTTTATCTCCTATGCAAGCTCTCTTCCTCTCCCAATCCCTATATTTAGGTTTTAGACTTTCTTTTCTCATCCCATATACTCTCTTCTGGTAACTTCATTTCTCCCAGGCATCAATTTCCATCTATGCTAACGACTAGTAAATCCATACCATAACTCTGGTCACTGCTGAGCTCCAAACCACAAATCCATCTGCCAATAGGATGTAACAGATAACCAGGCATCTCCAACTCAGTGTATTCAAAAGTGATCTCATTTTCTTCCAGTTCCAAACCCATTCCAACTCCTTGATAACCAATCCTAATAACGGTGCCATATCCACTCCATCACCTGTACCACAAATATACAAGTCACCTTTGACTCACTTCATCACAAACCTAAGTTTCAGTGGTAGCATAAGGACTTCAGAAAGTCTATGCTTTATTAAGAGAGCTGGCAACAATCGTGAGGTAGCCAAGTCAGAAGGAACTCTGCAGGATGCTCAGCAAATTCCCTTCAAAGAGGAGACTTTCTCCTCATGAATTACCCTCTACTCATCATCTTTCCTGCAAATTCCATGTCCACAAGCATGATTGTCTGTACTCCTTATTCATAGCATTTCCTTCACGGTGCTTGTCACAGTTGTCACTATTTCTGCAGTGATTTAATACCTGTCTCCATTTTGTGTTTCACCTAAGGTCCACACAGGTAGTATATCCAATTTGTTTACACTGAGTCGATCCTCAGTATCTTTTAAATGAATGTATAATCTTCTATTGAGTGTGTATGCTTAGTTAACTATTAAGTTCATCCAATGAGATTTTTTTAACTACAATTATTGTGTTACTTAGTTCTATAATTTCCATTTTGTTCTTTTTTATAACTTTTGTATCTTGGCTGAGAGTTTCTAATTTTTTTTGTTTGTCTCAAGAAAACTTGTAATTGACTATTGAAGCATTTTCATTATGGCTGCTTTAAGATCCTTGTTAGACAATACCAACATCTAATTCATCTTGGTGTTGACATCACTGAATTATCTTTCCTCATTCAAGTTGTGATTTTTTTTTCTGTATCCTGAACACTTTGTCTACTATGTTAAGAGACTTGGGTTCCTATTTGAATCTTATATTTAGCAAGCAGTCACCCTGTTTAGGCGTAGCATGTAGAGCTTGGCCGATATTTGTGGGCTCTGATTCTAATGGTCATTTAAGTTTCAGAGCTTTGGAGGTGTTACTTTGGTTAGTTTGGTCTATCTGATGCCACTAGTCCTCCCACTGGTCCCAGCTGGTGCTACCTGAGAAAGTTGAAGGAGTTTTCCAAGGAAGGCCACTAGATGTTTCTTAGTGGGAGAAAATTGTAGTGGGATCCCCTATCAGTGGTTTCTGGTAATCCTGAGTGGGGAAGAAGAGTCTCCCACGGAGACAAACAGCCTAACAGGGACCAGGTTGCCTCCTATAGCTGAATATCCCCTGCAGGATTCATCTACCCTTCTTAGTATCTCTTTGGGAAAAAAAAAAAAAAAAAAAGCCTCAGGCCCACAGGAAAAACAGTATCTCCTTGGATACCTATTTCTGGTGGGGCTTCTCTGATGTCAGGCTCACTGATGGTTATTAGAGATACTCCCATTTCATCTGGGGTTTGGCGGGGGAAGAGCATACCTGGGCTACCTTCCATTGCAGTTCCATGGTCTAGAAATGCTAGTGTAAACACCATCCTTGATTGGGTAGGGGGATTCAAGACACCCTTCCACTGTGCTATGCCTCAAATCCTGGGGTCCCAAACCAGCTCACCTTCTTCTTAACACCCTTCAGAATTATCCTTACATTATCTCTTGTACCATTTCTGGTTTTGTAGTTTTGCTCAACAGGCAAGATAAAGGGAAAGATGGGTCTATGCCATCATGTCTACCAAAGTCCCACTATTGCTTTAACTTTTTTCTTATCTTTGATAAGAAATATCAAATATTATTGAGCATCCTGATCCTCTCAACTACATAATGTATATGTCTAGTAAGAAGCCACAGTGTTCCATTTCTCCAGATCCTGTTATTGGCCATTGGTGTCCATCATACCTTTCAAGATATGACCTAAATACACTGGTCAGAAATTTACTGTTCTAAATTAATCAGGCATTTGGTTACTGTAGATTCTGAAGCTGACACTGCATCAAATTTCACTTAACTGTACAAACTTAGGGACTAGATTCTAGTCTTCCAGCTGAATGGGGTTTTATATTTATCTCTTCAACACAATTTACTGAGTGCCAAGTATTTTCCCATATGGTGGCGATAAAGTCATAAACAAAACAAACACTCATCTTCCATTGGATTTACATTCTAGTAAGGGGGAGGTAACTAGTAGAGAAACATATCAAATGTTAGTTATTAAAACTAACAAAAGGCAAAGAGACAAAGTATAACTGAAAAATATGTTATTTCATGTTTTACATCCTCAGTAAATGCTTCCTTGAGAAGATGAAATCCATGTGAGCCAAGCAGTTATGGAAGAAAAGATAATTCCAGGTGAAATAAATTCAAAGACATAGAGGAAAAGGTACAAATAGGTCAGTGTATCTAGAACAGAGCACGTTAGGAAAAGACTGGTAAGAAGTAGGGTTGGAGAGTAAGGGTCACCCAACTAGGTAAGAATTTATCCACTTCCTTCTAATGACACACTGTTTCTAGACATTTGGATGTTTGGTGTTTCCACAGAGACCCTCAAACTATTCTGTAGATCAAATAACACTATATAGATTCTGATTCAGTAGGCTTAAGGTAGAGTTCAGCAATCTATAATCTCTATATAATCTGTCAGTGATTCATTTATTCTGACCAATTACATAGAGAGTACAATCGCTGAACTCTACCTTCAGTTTGATACTTTGATAATCATTACTCCAGGCCTCAACTGTCCAATGTAGTTGTACCCATTGGCCACATGCAGCTAGTGCCACTGAGGAAATGAATTTTAAATTTTACTTAATTTCACTTCATTTATATTTTTAAAACTGGTACTCAGAGATCAGTTACTGGGAAACTTTTCTGTATATATGGAACAATTTTGTATATGTAAATCTACATGTTCAATTGTAAGTTTTATGAAATTAAAATACAGACCAAATATTTCAATGAAAATTTAGCATCCAAATTGAGATGTAATATAAGGTTAGAATACATACCAGATTTCAAAGACATAGTATTAAAAGAGATTTGAAAAAAAGCCCATAAATAATTTTTCTATTGGTTACATGCTAAAGTATTTTGGGCATATAGGATTGAATAAAACATATTATTTAAAATTATATATTAAATACATGTAAGTCATATAGAAATTAATTTTACATGTTTCTTTTTATTTTTATGGGGCTACTAAAATTTTTTACTAAAAAATTACACGTGGCTAGCATTATATTTCAAGTGGACAAGAATGCCTTAGATTAAGAGTTCACCAATAGTTTTGTCTCTCTGCTGACTCCTAAAACAAAATTGTGAGGCTGGGGGAGGAGTAGCAAATTAATGGAAGAGTTAATGAAAGTTTCTCTCAGGTAACTTGTTGTATTATAAATATAGTATCAATTTATAATGGAAGCACTTTAAGAACTAGTCCTAGTAGAAATTAACCATTCCTAGACCAATGAAAGGACTGAATTTCTATTTTTCTCAATATTTGGCGTTCAGTAGATAAACTCGGTATTTTATTATTGTTTTAAACTAGGATGGGGAGGTGAATGGCCTCAAGGGCCACATGTCTGTAAAAGCCTATGTTAATTTTTTCTTTTTATTTTCTGTCTTTTCTGATGATTTGACATCTGGAGCCTTGCTAATCTTGGAAAGCCTCTTCCAGGGCTAGCCAATTCCTAGAGGTAGCAAACAACTGGTCCAGGAATGTGCCATTTGTATACAAATAAAACAATTCAGAACCCACTCATCCCCAACTCCCCTTGTGGGCTTTTACACTGTTGGCCAACTATTCCTCTGCTCCAATCACACCTGGGCCAGGTATCAGACCCGGAGAAGAGATGGTCCCCACACCTCAGAGCCCACTGAAATTATTCAAACTAGCCAATCCTAAACTTGTCTACACTGTTTCATAGGTTTCTTCCCCTGAAAACCATAATAAAGCTTCTTGCCCACGTTTCCACCTTGCTCCCTCTGCCCCTGACCAACCCTAGTGCTTTGCGGTGGTGTCCTGTATGGGGTGCTGGGGTCCCTCCTCTTGGGTAATGTGAGTAACAAACTTTCATTTCAATGGCAGTCATTTCCTGACCTGTTAGCTTCACCATCCGTGAAAAATAATAAAACTACATTTAAAACACGGCCCCTTGTCAAATTTCTGCTGTGAGTAGAAATCGTGACTGGTTGTGATTAAGGATAGATGGGCAGGCAACATGATACAATCTTATTTTTGAGTGATGTATAGCAAAAAGTACACTGCCTTAGATTTGTGGCTGTTCTTGTCAATTTTATTTTCATTCTAGATTGTAAGCTTTTGGAAAATTTGGGCCATCACTTACATGTCTTCATATGCACCCAAATCCTCAGTACCCAAAGTATACTACATATTATAGGTTCAAATGTATAAGGCTGTTAAAATTAAATACAAAATGGAGATCAGTCTTGATAATTCCCTGAGAAAACAAAACCATTTAAGCCACAGAGGCAAAACTAAATCTATCTTATTCATGAACATAAGTGAAACAACTTAGGTTATTTCTTGTAAATGCCTCTGACAACTGTAAAAGAAACTTAAGTCCTCTTCCTAAAAATGGAATGAGATAACTAATTTTAAACAATCCCCTGCTATCTGGAAATCCCTGTTATAAGCAACCATTATAAAAAGTAAACAGGGGTGCCTGGGTGGCTCAGTCAGTTTAGTGTCCGACTTCGGCTCAGGTCATGAGCTTGCTGTCCCTAAGTTCAAGGCCCGCGTTGGGCTCTGTGCTCTGTGCTGACAGCTCAGAGCCTGGAGCCTACTTCACATTCTGTATCTTCCTCACTCTCTGTCTCTCCTCTGCTCACACTCTGTTCTCTCAAAAATAAATAAACATTAAAAAAAATTTTTAAAAAGTAAACAGCTTCTTCATTTTTACATTATAATCTATCCAGTAAATTCATGCTGCTGAACTTAATATCAGTTTTTATTTCCGAAGACTCCAAGTTTGTGAACTGTTCTTACATGTACAACAAACTCTCACTAAATACTATTTATTGATTTGGTGGTTTTGCTTTTGCTATATCTGGATTTTTTTTAATTTTTAAAAATTTAAAAAAATGTTTACTTATTTTTGAGAGAGAGAGACAGAGTGTGAGTGGAGGAGGGGCAAAAGAGAGAGAGGGAGACACAGAATCTGGAGAAAGCTACAAGCTCTGAAGCTTGTACGAAGCCCTACAAGGGGCTCGAACTCACGAACCATGAGATCATAACCTGAACTGAAGGTGGATGATTAGCCGATTGAGCCACCAGGCACCCCACTATTTCTGGATTTTTGACAAGACTAAGCTAGTTAGCCAAACAAATGATATAAGTATAAATTTATTTGATATGCTTAATTTCTTTTCATTCTAGCTCCCTCATTTACTAAAAAAATAAATAACAAATGAACTCAAGATTAGACCATAGGCAATTATCCAAATTCACCTTGACTTGAATAAAAAATTGCTATGATTAACTTTTTTTTCTGCAACATCTTCATTCTTTAAAAAAAAATGTTATGTGACTAATATAGTCTGTTTCAGCTACCAACTTGTGTAGCACAATAAAAGTTGAATTATGCTCTGACAGGACAAATCACATTAGAAAATATAACAGCATGTTACTGAATATCCTAAAACCCCTGGATTTCTAATTTATATATACTCCATTTAATTATGCTTCCTAATATATCTTATAACCATGGTTATTAACACTGTTGAGTGCCACAGACCCCTTAGAGAATGGGGTTTAAAAACTATAAAACTTTTCACAAGACAAAAAATGCAGAAATACACATAAACATAAAGATTGTACAATTTTGGTGGGTTCACACACATTGTGAAGCCCATCATAAACTATGTAGGAATCAATGTTCCCAAGTTAAAAACCCTTATCTAGAAGGTAAGGCAAGTAAACTATATTTCTAATCATTGATGCAAAAAAACTTTCTGGTTATAACTTAGTATCTAATTAACGTAATGGACTGGATACCTGTTAAAGAACCTATAGAGGATAGAAGTCTGCAAAAATATTTCAAATACATATAAAAGCATAGCTGTTTCCATTATTGACAATGGCACACATACATCTGTTTTCATAATACACATAGGTACACACACACACACACACACACACTTGTCTTGATCCAGAACCACTTATGTAAATTTTTCAGTTTAATCTTATACCATTTGTAGCCTTCAAAAAGCTTTAAGTGGCAACAGATAAACTTATGAAGTGGTGATAAAAGATTAGGATGGGTTATTTCCCATGTATCAAATATTTTTGGTCCAAATAAAGTAGAGCTACATTCCTAAAGTGGAATTTGATATAAATTTTATCACTTACTTAAAATATAATTCCTCAATCTAGATTTAGAAAGCTTAAAGTTGAGTTTATAGAGAAGCTAATGAAACACACATAAGTTCAAAGAAGATGAAGTGTATATGCCCAAATTTTATAAAATATGTACTAAGTATATATACTTTCTTTGCCATATGCATATCATATTTAATACACACATACACAAATACACACACACACACACACACACACACACAGGGAATATATATACAGGGAACTACAGGTTCCAAATCCAGAGAATGAGATTCTGAGATCATAATCAGAAAATATCTTGAAACTGAACATCAGTATATGATGGAATGGAGTGGTTGTATGAAAGAGTGATACACTGTACTTGGCAAGGCACCAGGTAAAATTCTTCTAGAAAAAACTTTTTTAAGAAATGGTTTCTAGGGGTGCCTGGGTGGTTCAGTCAGCTAAGCATCCAACTCTCAGTTTTGGCTCAGGTCATGATTTCATGGTTCATTAGATCCAGGTCTGCATCAGGCTCTGGGTTGACAGTGCAGAGCCTACTGGGATTCTCTCTCCCCCTCTCTCTCTCTTCCCCTCCCCAGCTCATGCTCACTTGTTCACGCTCTCTCTCTCTCTCCCAAAATAAATAAATAAACATTAAAAAAAGAAATGGTTTCCAAGGAAAGAATCAAAGATATAAATAAAGCTATTTAAACAGAGGCTTTCATTAGAGTATTATCTATATAATTGAAATTTGAGAAGCACCTAAATATCCACCAATAGGATGCAGAAAATTATGACATTTCCATATAGTAGAATAATATTCATTAATTAAAAACAATTATAGAAGAACATTTACCACCATAGAAATATATTATTTTATATATATATATATAATATATTAATACATAAAATATATTCTTCATAATAAAAGTCAGTGTATTAAATGATATGTTCAACATATCAATATTTTTTAAGGAAAGAATATATAAGAAAATATTCTCTATTGTTAATACATTTTAGATTTTTATTTTTTTTTATCATTTTCCTGTGTTCTTGCATCAAACTTAAGTTTTCAGAGTAATAAAAAATAATAAATGGTATTTTTAAAATGTAGTTGCCTACTAAGAAATCATTTTTTTCTAATGAGAATAAGGCATATTTCTTATATGTAAAGAATAAGTTTATCTTTTAAATGACATCAAAATATCTAAACTTCATTGTTAAGGTAAAATAGGATATAATAATATCCAATTTGTCCAGAAAATGTTTTCATAACAGAAATATGGTAGTTTGTATAAAGCTGGGGAGAAAATGAGAGCTACAGATAACCATTTTGTGAGTGGTCTCCAGAGCTGTGCAAAAGACAGTGTCTGAGAGGCCAGTGCGAGTCAAGCAATAGGAAGGTGTACAACATTGGAAGAAGGTCATCAGCCTCCACATCAGCCAGTCCAGATTAAATGTCCTGCAAAACTACACAAGTCCCTTTGCTCACTGAGCACCCTTCTGATTAATCATTTGATTGTCCTTGTATCTTGATGGAGGAAAGTATGGGCCCATGAGATAAGAGAATGATGATGGTCTGCGGGAAAGTACTATTTCCCCATAGCACCTGCACACACCCCAATTATAAATTACAAAGCTGGCATGCATTTATAAATCATTTTCCTGAAAGTTATTTTGTATCACATAATTACTCTGTACACTCTGATTATCCATAAATGTACAGGAAACAAAAAACAAGTTTCTGAACTAGATAATTTAAACATGTGGGTATCATTATGAAGTTTTGTGTGTGTGTCTGTGTGTGTGTGTGTGTGTGTGTGTATACACCTGTAAGTTTAACCTGGAAAGCTATCCTCCTGGCCTCTCTTTACCAAGGTCTCTAAACATTTCAGCTAAAAGGTGAAAGCTCAATTTACCAATCTCCGATATCTTAGCATTTTTTCCAAGGCCTAAGTTGTCCTGTTTGTCATTTGATTTGAATGATGACAGAAACTGTAAATATAAATATTATGTAGCTGTAGCTAGAATACATTTTTATAAATTTGTGGTTAGATAAAAATATGTAGAGGATATTTCTTAGAGCTTCATGTGTGAGTATCTTGAGTTTGATGATACATGGGAGAGCAGATGTTAGTCTGTGTACAGAGGGCCTTCCCTGTGACGTATCATCAGGAACCTCCTTATCTCTACTGAAGAGACAACCAAGGCTGTACTAATGCTTAAGTTCAGATAATACACATGTCTTGGCTTAAATTTATAATAAAGATAACTTAGAAAGAAATGTTTTGATTTCTAGCACTGCCACATCTCCTGATAATTAAAGAACCTTACTCCCACCTCTAATTCCAATGTTGAATCAAAGAAACCATTAAGAAGCTAGCGTTCCTCTCGTGGACAGTAGCTCAAGGGAGGAAGCCGGTATTTCCTAACTGCTGTAATACAAGTAGGGGTAAGGTTTTCAAAAATTCCATCGTGATCATATGATAATCTTACTTAGCATTCATATCTCCCCACTGAAATCAAACCATTCAACAAAAAATTGACCCAGCCTGAATGGTTGCATGGCACTTTACTGGACTTCTGCCTCTATGCTTATATTCTTCCCCAGCCTATCTTCTATACTGTCACTATCATCTTTTTAATCACACACACAAAACATGACCCTCTCCTTACAATTTTTATGGCTTTGCCACTAAACCCAATTTATACTACACAATCTAAATTCCTTAACATAGCATGTAAGACTTTTCATAATCTGGCCCCTATTATACATGTACAGAATTCCCTGATCACCCCAACACCACACACGCATATCCCAAGCTTCTAGACAAGCATCTCCATAATTCTCAGAAACCCCAGTGCTTTTCCCTGTTTCCGTGTCATTGTCAATGGTTTCCTCTCCATCTCTTTCCATTTATCTGCCTAGCATACTCATATTCATTCTTCAACTCAAATTCCTTCTCCACAGACTCCTCTGACTTCTTCAGGAAGATTAAAGTGTAGTTTTTCTTATTTATCTCTTAACTTGGTACCCAACTTAATTAAAACAGCTTTCATATTACCTTATAATTGTTTCATGTCTGCTAACCTGCTAAACCTTCTACGAACACAGTTCTTGGAACAGCAGCAGCAGCATCGCCTAGAAACTTGCTAGAGATGCAATGAATTTATTGAATCAGAAACTGGGAGGAGGCCCAGCAATCTCTGTTTTCATAAGACCTCCAGATGATTCTGATGTTCATTAAAGTTTGATATCCACTGCTTTGGGCAATGTGTCCCAAGACTTGACATTAACCTACATATAATAGAAACTCAGATAACTGTGGCTTAACCCAGGGCAAGGAGGTGGGTGGGGAGGAGGGGGAGGTGGGTATTTTTGTCATATAAGAGGAAGCAAAGAGGTAGGCAGTTCAAGGTAAGCTCAAAGAGGTGAATAAAGACCTAAGTTCTGTGTAGCCCCTGATACACAATTCTTAATATGTAATGTTGATCTCCAGGCTCATAAAATCACTGTTTGCCAGATAAGTCTTTTCTTTTTATGAATGAAACTATAACTTTTCCCAGAAGCCCACTCATTAGACTCCACTCGTATCACAAAACTATGTCATGTAGCTCAACCAATTGCAAGACTCTTGGAATACTAAGTTTTCTAGATGGATACTTTGCTGGCTTTTGCAAAAAAAGAAAAAGTTTCTGATAGTAAGAAAGTTTGGGTAGAAACTAGTATGTTTTCCTTCATCTGGAGTAAATTCTATCAAATGATAAGAAAACAAAGAGACAACTCATTTAAGAATGTGCTTCCAATTTTTTCTTTCCTCAGAAGAACTTTAATCACTCTTTAGTCATTAACCTTTATAATTATGTTAAACTCAAAATTTCTATCTTACTTGATCCCCATTATTATTTTCATTTTACAAACAGAAAAACTGAGGCCCTAAGAGGTTATATGAATAACCAAAACTTTATGATTAGTAAGTAAAAGGACAAGAATTTGAACTTAGATCTGCTCACACTAGAGTCTAGGGTTCTTTCTCCCATAACATAGCAAATACCCTGAAGGCATGCACATCCAAGATATGCTCAGTAATGCTTTCAAATGATGACAAGTATGGGCCCAAAGTCAGGGATGAAGACCAAACTGCTTACCTTGGACACAGAAAGCCCCTCCAAAAGCTGGCTCCTCCCTATTATCTCCAGCTTCCTGCCATCCTCTCCTCCCACCCATCCTCTGAGATTTTAACCTCACAGAAATGCTTTTACTTCACATTTCTGTGCAGTTCTCCCCTGCTCTCTCTGCCTTGTCACTTACCCCTTGTTTCCCATCTCTACCCTCACACCACCATCATTCCTTCAAAAGCATGTATCATTGTTCATAACTCAACTTAGAGGTTACTGCTGCCATGATGACTCTCTGTCTTCCTGTCTCCCTCTTCCGCCCCCTTTGGATCTACACAGGATCTACACAGTATCATATATCTACATGCATTTCCATAATGCATATGCATCAACGGTGATGTTTAAGTTGTATTTGATTGGTTATTTTGACTATGTATACACTTAACAGAGGACTTTCGTATGTTATTTTAATTAATCTTTAATAGATGCTTATATCTCCTTCATGAACAAAGACTGGATCATTTATTCTATTCTCAGTTCTCAATATTATGACTGGAATAAAGTACATTTTTAATGATTACCTGTTGACCAAATAAGTAATAAAGATATAGACATATAAAATAACTACTGGTGCATTTGGGGAACAAAAGATGTCATGTAAAAAAGCAATATAATCACCAACATTAATATCACCTAGAAGCTTCACTCATCATGCTGAGTAAAGCAATTATACCACTTTTCTCCACCTGCACAGCTCCTCAGCCATCTAAGAGGGAACAAATAAATAAACTCATATGTAAGGAAGAAGTGCTATTTATTTAATTAAAAGAAAGATGTTAAAGCAGGTCTAATTTTCCTGCCAGAATTGACAACAACTTTGGCTATTTATGAACACTGTTTTATAATGTAAAGCACATTAAACTCTGAGCTTTGAAACTTGAATTCTCCCTGCTTTGCCACTACTAATTAGCTCAGTGAAATTGAAGAACTCATTTAACCCCTCTGGCTTTAATTTTCTCTCATATAAAGCGAAGAGGTAAGACCAGAGTAGTTCTAAAATTATTCAAAATGCTCAAAGATCTCATACGTTTTTACATCTTCATTTTTTTTATTAACATGATTATATAAAATCACTTTTGCCTGCCACTTAATGAGAATCACTAGTGAGGCACAGGATCTATAATGGTCCTGGGGTTTAGTAGTTTACAGAATCTTATTTTTCTATTTAACTTTCCAGGAACAGGCCACATTTGAATACAAATTTATTGTGTATAATTTAAAGTTATTTCTTTAGCTTTGGTTTTCAAAAATAATCTTTGGAAAATTGCAGTGGTAAAAGTTGTATCTATTTTTATCATTTGTACTTCGTGAGAAACTTTCTCAAGCAAGCATAAGCACACAGTTACAGTGACTATTTACGAGTATCATAAAGTTGCTGAGTGCCTAGGTTGTACAAAACCCTAATCCTATGTCTTTCAGGAAATCAAAGGACTGCAACAATTTCAGTTCTCATGGAATGTATAATCTCTTTTACTGCACCTTTTGATTCTAATTTGCACAATGGAATTAGCCAAACTGTAATCCCTATAAATTGTTAAGAAGAATGAAGTGATTGGGGTCAGGTAATATCTTGAGAATAATACACATGTATATGATTACTGTCTGGTATTATAATTGTCTGATGTGTGTATTTTTGGTATTTTCTCCCTCAGTACAATGCATACTGTATACAGTAAACAGATGGGATTTGAAGCCATGGGAAAGGATAAGAAAGTCTAGGAGTATGTATATGTAGAAAACAGAGGGTTGGGGTGGGGGGGAAGGGAAGGAGAACAAGAGAAGCCATTCTGGAATCCTGAGATTCATGAAGTAACCTCAATTAGAGAGGTCTGTGACACTGCCTGAGAAGGAATATTCAGAGAGGAAGAAAAAAGCAGGAGAGATCAGTGGCATGGAAATCATGAGATAAAATAATAGTGGCTAGCTAATGTTACAGAGAGGGAAGGAATGAAAATACTTAAAAAAGACTATTGATAAGAACGTCCTTGCTGCCCCTGGGAAGAACTGTCTCAAACTTCAAATTACATTGAGTTGAGATTTAAGCTAATGGTGAGGAAATGGAAACAAAAATGTTGGACAGTTTGTCAAGGTACTTAATGGAAAAGGTAAACAAAGATGAGTTTAGAGTTGAATGAAAGTAGGGGGAAGTAAAATTAATGTTTTAGGAGGGAGAAAATTTAGCCTTATTTTTAGACTGTGGTAAAGAAAGTAATAAAAAGAAAAAAAACTATAGCTAAGAAAGAGGAAATATTTAATGGGTAAAACTTGAAAAAGAGAGTAACTGCCCTCTAGGAGAGAAGCAGAGTTGTCTGAATCTGAAAGTGCATTTAAGAGATAGAAAGAAGGTGGGGCAGAGGGCTTATGATTGATAATTGCTCAGTGAGAAAGGTGGCTAGTGTTGAGAGTAAGGAACCCAATATTGAATTAGGAAGTTTCACAGTTGTGCACCTGAAACTAACGTAACATTGTGTGTTAACTATACTCAAAATATATTTTTAAAAAGTGATAAAGGCTCAGAGCAGCTGGGGAGAAAGGAAAAGAAATAAAGATGAATAGAACAAAAGAGCCACATAGCACCATCTGAATGTATAAAAACATGTGTTATGTTTCATAAGACATTATACATTCAAAAATATGTGTACAGGTTTGAATAAGAATTTAGAACATTTAAAAATGGAGCCCAATAGGCTAAGTATGTGACAGTTGTGGGTAAGTTGAAAAAGATACAGATTAGGTTAATGGGAGTTCAAGGAAAGCTACACAACACAATGCAGACAGGAGATAAATGCACAACGACTTGTGGCATCTTCGGAAGACCGACCTTACTTCTCAGGTAGAGCAGCCAGTCTAGAGGTAGATGAGAGCCTTTTTCAATGCTTCCCCAAGGAAAAGAGATAAGATTAAGAATGAGGGGTGCCTGAGTGGCTCAGTCAAACATACAACTCTTGATTTCTGTTCAGGTCATGATCTCAAGTTTTGTGAGATGGAGCCCCACGTCAGGCTCTGCACTGAAAGGTTAACAGTATGGAACCGGCTTGGGATTCTCTCTCTCTCTCTCTCTCTCTCTCTCTCTCTCTCTCCCTCTCTCTTTGCCCTTCCCCAGCTCATGTGTGTGCTATTTCTTAATTAATTAATTAATTAATGAAAAGAGTGCTGGTTGAATTTAAGAGTTTTGACATTTAGAGAGGCATGCTTCAGTTTTTCTTCACACATTGCAAGAGCCAGAGACAAGAGAGTCTGAGGGCGATACTAGCAAATACATTTCTAAAAGACAGAGTTCTCCAGCAAGAAGTTACATAATGTTTTCCAGGGGATTAGCTGTAGGATATCATTTTAGTGGGTCCAACAACTGTAAACAAATTGTTTTGGAGTGATGCTTTAAATTATGTATTGGCAAAAATTTGCTTTTCAAGCTTACTAACTTTAATTGATTTTAGGAGTGTGTTTGCTTCAGGATGATGTAATAAATGCCACTAGTGGGTTTGCTGCTTGAAATGCACACCTCATAAGAGTATGTGTCTAAATTATTTGGATTTATTGTTAGAAAGTACACTTAATATATACAAAATTGAGTAACTCCCTTTGTAAGCTATGATATAGCCTCTAGCACTATGTGAAAAGGCATCAGTTACTACAATAAAAGCCTCAGTTCTACAATAAAAAGCTCTGATAGAAATAGGCTTGGTGTTCCAGCCACAGGAGTATGTCACTGAAGAGCTACAGTCCAAGGGTCCCACCACTGCTCAAGAAGAAATCAAATAACCAGCATCTCCAAACCTCAGACCTCCAGGATCATTACTCTCTCTTCCTCCCTGCTGCACAGACATCAATTATGTGGTAAAAAAAAGGAAAAAAAAGTGTCTTTTCAAAAGGGAAAGTGAAAATTTCCAAAAACATTAGAAAAAAAAAGATTAGTATAAATGGGAGCTACTTATAAAAATGCTGTAGTATATTTCACCTAGAACAATGAATATGAATAAAACTAGTCTTGGTAAGCATGTAGTGAAATGAAGTCTCTTTCAAAGTTGGTGACAGTGTGAAATAATATTCTTATTGAAAAAAAGAATGGAAGTATATAGCAAGAGCTTAAAATAACTGCATATATTAACTCATGAATTAACTCAGAAATTTACACTAAGGGAAAAATAATAGATGTGCAAAAGAAAGTGTTGAAAAGACAGTTCATCATAGAAATATTTATAATAGATAAATATATAAAAACCCCAAATATCCAACAACAGTGATACTGTTCTATAAATTTAGATGTGTCTATGTCATTGGTATAAGTATATTATACAGCTATTTAATATTATGTTTTTTCCAAAAACATTTAATATCTTAAAAATTTCCATGTTAGAAAATTCCTACAAGTATACAAAAAATCCTACAAAATGTTTGCAATAATGGTTTAGTTTTTTTTTTCAGGAATGGGGGTGGGGAGGGGGTGGGGAATAAAGGTAAAAAGTTAGTGCTAAGCACAGAGAAGCTTTTATTTGTGGTCAGCCCCATAGAGATTTGAGTTGTCTGACTCAAAAAGACAAATCTAGCTAACTTTTAAAAGACCTCTCACTGGAGTTAATTCCTTACTTTAGTGACTTTGACTTGGTCCTCACCCCTCCTTTTTTTTGAAGGAGTAGAAATGAGATTGTGTTGGCATTCTGTAAAATAGACGTAGCTTTCACAAACAGAAATTTACATGAACTGAACTCAAGACTATGATATAAATCCAGATTCAACTTCATTAATTCACAACAAGAAATAAATGTCACAGAAGCCAGGATACTATTAAGTTCATGTGACAGGGCATAATAACATGAGAAGCTAGGTGATAAGCAGAAGGTTTTTGGATGAGCCTAAAATCTGAGGAAAGAATTAGATGAATAAAAGACTCTAACCACAGGGATGGTCTTTCCAATAGGACCAGAATATTCAACTATAGCTCCCTTTCTTTATCTCTAAGCCAGAAATGACCTTGCTCTTTCACAGTGTGACTGAGAGGGGAAGCTAAAAGGGATTTCCATCCCCTAGATGAGGGCAGCCTTCGTACAAGGCATAGGCTTACAGAATATGGATAAAACAAAGACAGCTTTCATGCAGCCTCCCAAGACCCAGTAGGAAAGAAAAGGATGCCTAGCTGACAAGGAGAGATAAGGGTTACAGTTTGTCGTTACCGCAGAAAGGGTCCAGTACATACAGACAACAGATTCTGGAGGGCAGATTTATCCCCATGGTCCACCAGTCCTTGAGGAAGTGGAGTCCTTTTGTGTCTGGCAAGAGCAATAGCAGCACTTGCATTAACCAACTCAACCTGCTGCCAAGAGGCTGCAAAGGCAGGATGTGTCCCATTGGTTGCCTTCAGCTGTCCTGAAGAGACTGTCTTTGCACTTGGCTGGCTGGCTGGCTGCAGGCCTCTCTCTTACTGACGTGGCCAGCCAAACCAGAGGCAGGCAGCCGAATCATATTGAACACAATTAGGTGCTGAAGTTTCGCTGCCCGGGTTTTTGACCAACCCATGTGATATTGCCAATATTGGACCATTTTGACCTAAAAAATGTCAGTTTTCTATGGTTGAACCTATACACCAAACTTGACCATAAAGTCAAAGACTGTGCTCCCCCACCAAAAAAAATAAGCAGCAATTCCTTTAAAGAATATAGTCCAATCCAATTTAGATTTTTAAGCATAGCAAAGGAAATTAAATCCCAACTGCTCTGGAGGAAGTTAAGTCTCAGCCAAACACCCACTACAGTCTTGACCTACTTTACAGGACTATCTGGTGACCAACAAAAAAAGAAGAAAAAGAAGGTTTTTTTCTCTTCAGGAACAAAATCCCACATGACCTTTTTCAAGGACTCCTACCAAAACAGAGAGGAACACTGGAATAAGTTATCAGACTGACTTACTCCCTCTTGGGAGTGTTTGGATCGACAACACCAACATTTACCCTGTAGGTCTTCTTTTTCTACACCTCCATGGCTAACAAAGCCCAAATATGACTGACAGAGTAATTTTTTAGTTATATTAATCCATGCAAAAAGTTATAACACAGATTTTTGCTCCAGAAAACTATCCTTTGTTTTTGAGACAATTTGTATATCTCCACTCTGGTGTATTGATTTTGCAGCTGAACAATGAAAACAATCTTATTTCCAGGTTCTCAGAGGACTAGTCAATGTAGCACCTTTGTCAAGTAATAATAAAGTAACATATTACTTACTGAGCTCTTACTTTATGTATAGCCCTGTTGTCTTTTCCATGCCTTGACTCATTTAATCTCCATATAGTACTCCAACTGGGAGAGGCAGGACTTAAAACCAGGAAATTCCACCTGTAGTTCCTTCTTTTTTTAATGTTTATTTTTCTAAGAGAGAGAGTGGGGGAGGGGCAGAGAGAGACACAGAGAATCTTAAGCAGGCTCCATAATGTCAGTGCAGAGCCTGAGGCAGGGCTCGAACTCAAGAAGCATGAGATCATGGCCCCAGCCGAAATGAAGAGTTAGACACCTAATTGACTGAGCCATCCAGACACCCCCATCAGTAGTTCACTTCTTAACCACCATTACACTAACATATAAAAGAAGAAAATGACAAAAAGAAGTCTATGAACTTAGTTTTCCATAATAAAAATATTTAATTTATATAAGCAGGAAAGTTGTTTTTAAAAGAGCTTTTTGGGAGCTCCTGGGTGGCTCAGTCAGTTAAGGGTCAGACTTCAGCTTAGGTCATGATTTCACAGCCCGTGGGTTGGAGCCCTGCATTGGCTCTGTGCTGACAGCTCCCAGCCTGAAGCCTGCTTCAGATTCTGTCTCCCTCTCTCTGCCCCTCGCCCGCTCATGCTCTGTCTCTCAAAAATAAATAAGCATAAAATTTTTTAAATAAGTTAGCTTTTTTATTGCTTGTTTATTATTTGTCTCTCCTTACTCCAAATGTAAGTTCCTTGAGGGCAGGGGACTTGGCGTTTTTGGTCGCTTGCTGTACCTCTGGTGTCTTGAAGAAACATAGGAAGCACTCAGTAAATACAATGACCATCCTTTTGTCTCTTCCTATTTTCTCTTTTATTTCTTTTCAGAAAAAAAAATAAGAAAAACTATTTTCATGATTTGTACAACAACAAATTATATGGCCAACCTATCAATTTGTTGAATGAATAAATTATCTGAAAAACGTTCACATTTTAATTTTTCATATACTTACATCTCCCCAAAACCCGTCCATTCCAGGGCACTACATAAATAGAAATTGGCGCCTACAAAAGAAAGCAGTTGATGAGCAGGACCCTGTGACTTAACTCCAACACAGTTGGAGACACAGTGGGACAGAGTTCACAGAGCAAGCCAAGAAGCTCTGCCCTCTCTCCATACTTTGGTGTTGACGGAGTTCTTTGATGCTGCCTGAGGAATATCTATTCCCTGGAAGTCAGCATCTCATCAGAACTCAAAAGTAAAGGGTGTTTGCCACATACTACAAGATCAGCTGTGGTTGGTAGGATCTCATAAAATGAGGAAAGAAATTTATTAAGAAAAATACACAACAAAAAGGACGTTACTCATATGAGATTACAGGTAAAGAGGAAAGAATATTTAAAATGCTTTGATCAGTAAAATATGGAGAAAGAATCTAAATGGCCACCAACATAATTGAGATGAAGAAGAAGACTCACATTCATCTGCAGGTAAGGTAACAGTTGAATTCTGGTGGGGTGAAGTTCTCTGCAAAAATTAAAATGGACATGAACTCTCCAGGTTACAAGTTCAGTAACAGAGCCCCTTTACCCATGGTGTCATAATTAGACAATCTCCATGCAAATGAAAGAAACAATAATCAGAGATACAACAGTATGAGTTTTAGCCAGTTTGACCTTCAAAAAAAAGTTGGAAAATAAATTTGGAAGTATTCAAAAGGCAGTGTGATATCAGAGTGGTAGTTTTGAGGGCTGTACACAATTTAATGAGCCCTTATTCTGGAGATTCTTAAATGATGCAGATTATTTCATTCACTGACTTCAGTGACTTCAACAGTTAGAGTAAACAAACTAAATGTTTTATGTGGTCAATACCACATAGTTGGAAATTCCAGGACTGGTAAAGCTCTTCCTCCTGTTTTGATAGCTTTAGATATTGGCTGAAAAATTTGAAGAAAAAAGGAACAGCCTAACGACTTGATCCACTCCCTGATTTTTGTCTTCAAGAAAAGTTTAGCTAACCAAAAAGTTTAGAAGAGTCAGAAAACTACACTCCGCTGACCAAATCAGACCTGATACTTCTTTTTGCAAATAAAGACTTACTGAAACACAGTCGCATACATTAGTTTACATATTATCTGTGCTGCTTTCACATTACAAAGGCAGAATTAAGTAGTTAAGACAGGCAGAGGGTGTAGTATGGCCCACAAAACTAAAAATATTTACCACCTGACCCTTTATAGAAAAAGTGTGCTGACCTCCTGGATAAAAAGAGGACAGAGGATTTATCATTGGATTCCTATGAAAGTCTGTCATCACATACTTAAGGCATTGTCTTTCCAATGTTTCAGTCACTTTTTGGTGATATATATTTTGAGAGATATTTTTAATTTTCCCAGACACTAGAGCCAGGCACCATCCTTGTTTATGTATGGTAAATGGTAGGCTAATGATCTGAAAGAATCAGTTCATCTAATAATCATTGGAGAAAATCTAACTCATCTCACAATAAAGTTCCATAAAGTATAGTGATTACTCTGTTTAGTATTCTATCAAACTGCTGCGTTTTATAGGCCTCCCATAAAACTTTAATGTTCTTCCAATGCTGTAATCAGATGAACAAAGCCATATATTAACACAAAACACTTCTGATTATATGACATATTAAGATTTTAAAAACATATGTTCAATCTACAATCTGAAAGCAACAGGATGGTATATGGTTGATGGCTGTAGTTAAGTCTGCCATAAACTACATTATTCTTTTTAAATCTGAATACAATTTCCCTGACAAAAATGGTTTATGCTCAGCCATTAATGTGAACAGGCAGTATGAGTCAACTATAATGTATTAAACAAATCACAGCTGCAAACTGTTTATTAAGTAATTTATTTCATGCCATGTTTATCTGTTACTCATCAAGACATCTTTACCTCATGAAAGGATATTTCATTTTCTTTTATTTGAGTGAAAATATATACAGATTTACAGTTTCATAATTTTTCATTTCTGCTGTGGAAGAAGAAAGACATTTTAATCTTACTAGGTTGTTCGATATAAACAAAACATTTAGAAATATGAAAAGATTTGCATTTTTTATAATAAGGAAAATGTCACTTTCAAATAGGTTCTTCAGAGAACAATAAAGAAACAACGAGATTACTTTCTCTCATTTAAACACTGTGTATTCAATTAAATGACAAGAATAGGACCCTGTCTTTGTGCACCATACAGCACATCCAGACTTTTTACAAAATAGTTTATTAAAGCAGCATTCTGAAAGGGATGGGTCTTAGATAGTTTGAGTTTTCTTTGGCTCACTGGAATCAACTTATATAGATGGGAAGAATGCATTCAATATCTATTTTTAACAAAAACTGAAGGGGTTCTTTAATTGACAAGGTTCAAAGAATTACAAAAGATTCATCAACAATGACTGAACACCCTGGAGTAAGATCATATTTGTCTGAAGTTAATAAGTGCAAATTCTCTAAATAAAACACAGTGGGAAGATGGAAAGATTTAACATGAACTGATAAAAATGCTTAACCCCTTGCATGAAAAGATGGTCTTGATTCTGATTGCATCCAGATGCTATAATCCTCTCAATACTTCCTCTTCTGAGTATCCTACACAAATGTACTTCTTTATTTTCTATAGAAAGTCGTTTTGACCTCACTTCCCCATGACGTAGGTTGTCCAGGGCCGCAGCTTTATCCTCAGCTTTTATGACTGGATGTTTTATATTGTGTGAGTGTTTTCAGTCACCCTGGGGAAAACTTAACCTCCTCATTGGTAGCTTAAACTTCCTTGATTTCCTCTGCTAGAGAGTTGTATTGGCATACTGTGCAATTCAATTAAACATTTTGAGATCATGGAAAGGGGAATGTCTGCTGTTCAAACATGTCAGGCCCAGGAGTGTGAGGCCTACCTCTATATCCCAACAGTTCACATGTGAAAGACTAAATAAAACTGAACGATTCTATATTTTTCTAATACAGAATTTCCAAATGGAACTAGAATTTTATTGTCTAAGGGGACTCTAAAGAAAAGTATTCCCTTAAGACATAAGACAGTGAAAATATACTTCTTGCTACTATTCCTTTTAGACAACATATTTCTAGTTTCTGTTGCAGCATGAGTCTAGCTATGTCTCTGTTTTATCTTGAATATCTTTTGCATCAAATATCTTGTTTTACTTTTCCAATATTCCTTATTTTGACATATTACAACTGGCACCTGTATTAGAGATCCAATAGAATCTCTGTGATCTTATTTGTAATACGGGTCTTTGCTGATGTAATCAAGGTAAAAGTCTCAAGATGGGATTATTCAAAGTTAAGGTTGGTTTTAAATTCAATAACAGGTGTCCTTGTAAGAGACGAAAAGGAAAAGACACAGAGAGATGCAGAGAAGGAGGCCACATGAAGACCAAGGCAGAGACTGGATTGATGTGTCCACACACCAGAAACTCAATTTCCGACAGCCACCAGAAGCTGAGAGACCTGGAAGAGATCTTTCTCCTGTCCTCCAGAAGAAATTAGTGTTGGCACCTTCACTTTGGGCATCTCAACTTCAAAACTGTGAGTGAATTTCTATTGTTTCAAGCTACCAAGTTTGTGTTAATTTGTTATGACAGCCCTAGGAGACTAATGCAGAGATGATTTACAAGGATTTAGCAAGAATTTAGAATACTCTATATTCCCACCCTTAGGTCTGAAAGGCAAGGGAAGGAGAAGTTATCACAATCCAAAGAAAAGCTGTAGCTGTAGGGCCACCTGGTAGGAGCTGTGGTCTTAAATGAAAAAAGAAGCCACTGATAATCTATAACCCAAAGGGGAGAGAAGGGGAGAAATAGCCCTGCCCTCTCTTTCCTCTGCGCCTTGATTGTCTGCCAATACTTCCCATTGGTCAAATCAGGAAAATGAGAGGGAATAAGAGTAGATATGAGTGAGCAAACAAAGAATATCTAATAGCATATAATATGAGTAACACCACAGAATTATCTTTGCAGCAAATATTTCCACCTAGTATTTTTTCTGAGCATAAGCTAGAATGAAAGATATAGAATATAATAGCTTTTTAAATTGCAAAATGTCTTAATTCATGAGAAATAAATTATTTCTATACATTTCTGTCAAGGTCTATAGACTTCTAAATATGATCTAACTACCAATATAAGGGATTGAGTTATAAATCAAGAGAAACAGTGTTTCCTCTATAAACACTAAAAAATATATATTTTTTTACAGAGCAATGACTTTGGTTTTCAAATACAAAACTGATATTACATAAAATATGAAGTTATTGACTTTTATTTAAGTACTTATTATATCAAAGAAGTATTTAGTGTTGCTTAGAAGTTTATAGAGTTATACATTTTCAAGTTATCTAATGTCTTGATCTTTTGCACTATACTGAACATCTTATTTACTACCTATTTTTCAAAAAAAGTTACCTAAAATTGTGAATTTGGTGTATGATATGTTCTATATTATAATCAAACTATGTTGAGCATATTTCTAATTATCAATTCATAACCCACCTGTTTAGCTGATAGGTTGTTAATTGTCATTAAAACATCCCAGTGGAGTAATGATATTCCCTGGATCATTAAGTCAATTCAAACTTCATTTTGTCCTCAAGTTGATAGCATGGATTGTAGTCAAACTTTAAAATATGTCTACCAGAATGGCATTAATTACTTTATTTTGAAACTTCATTTTAGCAGTTTTAGTTTAATACAACCAGTGTTTCTACAATCTGCCGATAGGGTGACTTGAAATAATTTAAAGTATGGATCAGGCAACATGTTATATCAATTTTGTTCCCAGTACTTCCCATTCTAAGTTTAAAAACTTCCCCAGCAGCACAGAGAGTTTAGAGAGTCAAGCAAATAATGTGAGCTGTGAATAAGTCGGGGGAGAACTACAAAGATATTTTCCAGAGATAGCTTCTCAGCTACCAATCTTGGATGATGCAGAGTTCAGGTGGAGAAGGAAAATATTTTACATAGGGAGCTTTGTCAGCCACAATCAGGAATTATGGTCCCTAGGCCACTATCAAGAAGAAATAACTGAAAAGAGAGAAAGAATGAAGATCAATGCTTCCAACAGCGAACACATTGCAGAGACTGACTTCCTGCCAGACTAGATCTTGAACAGACAATTCCAAAAAGAAAAAAAGAGCTTTCATCAAGCCAGCAAGAAGAGAAGGCACATCAGTGAGTGCCGTTCTTCTGGCTCATTTATCTTTGCTGAAAGATGTTTCAAATAAGAAAGGAAAATCTATTTGAAGGTCTTAAAGTGAGAAAAACAAATGAACTTAACTTTGGAAACAAGCAATTAAACATATAAAAATTGGGCTTTCCTGAGACTTAGCAATGAATAAATATCCATGAATATATTTCTGAGAGTGACATAGAATGAATCATAATGAACACACAGGGGAGAATGAGACTCGTGATCTTTGCTGTTCCAGATGGATACCCCTGTAGGGTCTCCAAGAATCAGGGACTTTTTTCTATTCTTGCCCCATGACCCGTGCAATGGTTATAGCAATAATAAGACACCTCAAGGCAAAACCTATTGACGTAAATAATTATGGTCTCAATTTCAACACAGAACATAAGTTGAGCAACAGTAGCATTCTCAATAAGGAAACATTTCACAGTCTACATTTTTTGTCCCCAAGAGAAAAACTGACAATGTACCAGGAACCTAGGAGTCAATACTATGTGCAATAAGGCAAAATGTAGAGAAAATGGTATCAAGAAAAAGTAATCCAGGAAACCACACTGAACACAAAGGATTTAGGTTTCAATAGGAGCATCCTTAATGGACACTTGGCAGAATCAGTCAACTTTCAATATGCTGTATTTCCAAGTCAGAGTATCCTCGGGCAGAAAAACAACTATATATCTGAAGGCTCAGGAGAGCTAAGAGCTATTCTAGTCTGCCGGAGTAGGAACTAGACTTAAGGCACTATTCCATGTCCAGTGGAAATCAGATGCTCCTTTTCTATTTTCAATTCTAAGAAGCAACTGAAATCATCTCCAATTTTAGATACCAAAGAGACTTTCTGACTCATTCTATTCTACTGTTTGGTTTTTTAAACTATTTTTGTTGCAGTATAATTTAAGTCCAAATACTCAAAATTTAACTAATAAATAAATCATAAATTTAACTTTGTAAGAATATGCAAGACACACTCTGGATTGGACATGCTACTATAAAATCAATAGCTAATAATTACACCAAACTTTAAAACTAAATGAATGTGAAAATACCAGTTACTCATTAACTTTTCTAATGGTTCTGTTCCAGAACTTTTGTTCAGTTTGGTTTTATATAATTCTAAAAGATATATTTATTAGCCAAGTCTTTCAAATAAACATGGATTTTCTGAATGCCAAACAAGTAACCATTTCAAGTTTCAGGGTCCAACTGTACTGCTTCAAGAAAGAGTATAAACTTATCTTATTTTTATAATTTAGTGTTGTTTTTCCTTTTCAAAAATAATTTTTAATAATCTAGTTTAAGTCAATATTACATATACCTTGTGCTATTCTATAAGTTCATTATTCTGTAAATCCATTATTTTTCTAATATTAAGATTGAATTTTGCACTTTTCAAATCAAAACAAGTAGCCTCACCATTCACATTTACAACATAAAAATTAGGATAAGATGCAAATCTTTGTGCAAACCATAATTAACCATAAAATGCAAAACCATAAACTTTGCATTTTTTCACTGCAGCATCAAAAACGGATCTTGTTTTGCTTGAATTAGCATTACAGTAGGCATCTCACATTGTATTAGATACTACATCCACGTGTATGAAAACAACATGACACCAGTAAACTCTGATAAGTTATGTATGTAAATTTAATACCTAAAGCAAATGCTGAAAGATCTATACAAAAAGATAACTCACAAATATTACAAATAAATCTAAATGGAAGTTTAAAACATGGTTAGCCCATAGTAAAAGAGGAAAGAAGATAACAGAGAACCAAAAGCAAAGGGAACAAATATAAAACAAAAAATAAAATGGCAGACTTAAGCCCTAACATAACAATAACTAAATTAGATGTAAATTGTCTAAATAAACCAATTAAAAGACAGAGATTGGCTGAGTGGATTAAAAAAAAATGACCCAGGGAGGTGCTGTCTATAAAAATTCATTTCAAATATAATGATATTATAAAGAATGGGAGGGGGGAGGAGAATGCCAATCAAACAAGATTTAAAAGATATATGAAATTAAATTTTTTTATTTGAGTAGAGCTGACACAGAATGTTACATTAATTTCATGTGTACAACATAGTGATTCAACATTTCTATGTGTCATGTTTACCAAAAGTGTAGCTACATTCTGCCACCCTGCAATGCTATTACAGTATCATTGACTATATTCCCTATCCTGTTTCTTTTATTCCCATGACATACTCATTCTGTAACTGGAAGCCTGTATTTCCCACTTTGCTTCACAAATTTTGCTCATCCCCAAATTCCCTTCCCTCTGGCAACTATAGTTTTTCTCTGTATTTACAGGTCTGACTCTGCTTGTTTTTCTTTTTTTTTTTTTTTAGATTCTACATATGAGTGAAATCATATGACATCTGTCTTTATCAGTCTGACATTTCATTTAGCTTAATACTCTATAAGTTCATCCATGTTGCTGCAAGTGGCAAGAATCTCATCCTTTTTATAGCTGTGTAATATTTCAGAGTGTGTGTGTGTGTGTGTGTGTGTGTGTGTTTGTCACATCTTTTTTATCCATTCATCTATCAATTGACACTTGGTTTGTTTCCATATCCTGGCTGTTGTAAATATTATTTCAGTAAACACAGGGGTACATATATATTTTTGAATTTGAGTTTTCATTTTATTTTTTTCAAGTTTATTTTAATTCCAGTTAGTTAACATACAGTGTTACACATTATATTAGTTTCAGTTGTACAATATATTCTACAATTCCATACATCACCTGGTACTCATCACAAGTACACATCTTAATTGCCATCACCTATATAACTCATCCCCCTACCTATGCCCCCTCTAGTAACCATCAGTTTGTTCTCTGTTAAGTTTCTATTTCTTGGTTTCTCTCTCTCTTTTTCCCTTTACCCCTTTATTTTGTTTCTTAAATTCCACATATGAGTGGAATCATATGGCATCTGTCTTTCTCCAACTGACTTATTGTGCTAAGCATTAAAATCTCTAACTCTATCCATGTCATTATAAATGGCAACATTTCATTCTTTCTAATGGCTGAATAATATTCCATTGTATATAAATACCACATCTTTTTTATCCATTCATCAATCAATGGACACTTGGGCTGCTTCCGTATCTGGCTATTATAAATAATGCTGCTATAAATAGGGATGCATGTATCCCTCTGAATTACTATTTTTGTATTTTGGGGTAAATACCTAGTAGTGTGATTGCTGGATCATACGGTAGTCCTATTTTTAACTTTTTGAGGAAACTCAAATACTCTGTTTTCCAGAGTGGCTACACCAGTTTACATTTCCCCAAACAGTGCAAGAGGATTCCCGCTTTTCCACATCCTCACCAAGAACTGTTGTTTCCTGTGTTGCTGATTTTAGCCATTCTGATAGGCATAAAGTGATATCTCATTGTAGTTTTGATTTGCATCCCTGATGATCAGTGATAATGAACATTTTTTCAAATGGCTATTGGCCACCTGCATGTCTTCTTTGGCGAAATGTCTGTTCATGTCTTCTGCCTATTTTTTAATTGGATTATTTGTTTTTTGGGTGTTGAGTTTTATTTTTTTAAGTTTTTAATTTTAATTCCAGTTATTTAACATACAGTGTAATATTAGTTTCAGGTGTACAGATAGTGATTCAACATTTCCATACATCACCTCATACTCATCATGACAAGTGCACTCCTTAATCCCCATCACCTATTTAACTCATCTGCCCATCCACTGACCCTCTGGTAACTATCAGTTTGTTTTCTAAAGTTAAGAGTCTGTTTCTTGGTTCTTTATGTATTTTAGACACTAACCATTTATCAGATATACCATTTGCAAATATCTTCTTATATTCCACAGATTGCCTTTTAGTTTTTGTTGTTTCCTTCACTGTGCAGAAAGTTTTTATTTTGATGTAGTCCCAATAGTTTGTTTGTTGTTTTTTTGTTTTTTCTTTGTTTTTTGTTTTTTGGGTTTTTTGGGGGTTTTTGTTTTTTTGTTTTTTGTTTTGCTTTTGTTTCCCTTATCTCAGGAGACATATCTAGAAAATAAGTTGTTACAGCCCATGTCATAGAAATAACTGCATGTTTTTCTTCTAGGATTTTTACTCTTTCACATCTCACATGTAGGCATTCAATCCATTTCAAGTTGATTTTTGTGTATGGTGGAAGAGAATGGTCCACTTTCATTGTTTTGCATGTTGCTGTCCAGTTTTCCCAATACCACTTGTTGAAGAAACTGTCCTTTTCCCTTTGGATATTCTTTCCTGCTTTGTCAAAGATTAATTGACATATAGTGATGGGTTTATTTCTGGATTTTCTATTCTGTTCCATTGATTTATATGTCTATTTTTGTGCCAGTACCATACTGTTTTAATTACTACAGTTTTGTTTTAAAACTTGAAGCTCGTAATTGTGATGACTCCAGCTTTGTTTCCTTTTTCAAGGTTGCTCTGGCTATTCAAGGTCGTTTGTGGTCCCATACAAACGTTCAGATTTTTTGTTCTAGGTCTGTGAAAAACACTGTTGGTATTTGATAGGGATTGCATTAAATGTGTAGATTGCTTTGAGTAGTATAGACATTTTGACAATATTAATTTTTCTAATCCATGAGCACAGAATGTCCTTCCATTTCTTTGTGTCATCTTTAATTTCTTTAATCAGTGTTACGTAGTTTTCAAAGTATAGGCCTTTCACCTCTTTGGTAATGTTTCTTTCTAAGTATCTTATTATTTTTGGTGTGATTGTAAATGAGATTGTTTACTTAATCTTTCTACTGTTTTATCCCAAAGGTTTTAGACCATTGTGTTTTCATTTTCATTTGTTTCTATGAACTTTTTTATTTTATTTCTTATGTTACTTTCCTGGTTGATCCATTCATTGTTTAACCTCCATGTATTTGTGAACTTTCCAGATTTTGTGTGTGTGTGTGTGGTTGACTTCTGGTTCATAGCATTCTGTTCAGAAAAGGTGCAGAGTATAACTTTGATATTCTTGAATTTATTGAGACTTGTTTTATGGACTAATATATGTCAATTCTGGAAAATGTTCCATGTGCACTTGAAAAGAATGTGTATAATACAGTTTTAGGATGTATTGTTCTGAATATATCTGTCAAATCCATCTGTTCCAGTGTGTTATTCAAAGCTATTGTTTTCTTGTTGATTTTCTGTTTAGATGATCTATCCATTAATGTAAGTGATGTGTTAAAGTCCCCTACTATTATTATGTTGTTATAAATTAGCTATTTATAACTAATATTTATATGTTTGTTACTGTTTTATGTATTTGGGTGCCATTTTGGGTGCACAAATATTTACAAGTATATCTTCTTGTTGTATTGTCCCCTTTATTATTATGGTACTTTTATTTGTTTCTTATTACAGTCTTTGTTTTAAAGTCTACTTTGTTTGATATAAGTATTGCTCTTCCAACTTAATTTTGACATCCAATTTCATGGTAGATGTTTCTCCATCCCTTCATGTTCAATGTAAGTGTGTTTAGGTACCTTGTAGGCAGCATGTAGATGAGTCTTGTTTTTTTATCCTGACACATTATTCTTTGGATTGGAACGTGTAGTCCATTTACCTTCAAAATAATTATTGATAGATAAGTATTTATTTCCATCTTATTACTTGATTCGTGGTTTTTCTGCAGGTTTTCTCTGGTCCTTTCTTATCTTTCTCTCTTTCATATTTTCCTCATTTTTTAGTGATATACTTAGATTTATTTTTCTTTATTCTTTTTATATTTATTAGTGGTTTTTGATATATGGTTACCATTAGATTTGTATATAACCTCTTCTGCATGTAGTGGTCTATATTCAGTTAATGGTCATTTAATTTTGAAACTATTTTTTCTCCTCTCTTCCCCGTGTTTTATTTTGTATCCTTTTTTGTGAGTTCTTTGACTGATAATTTACAGAAATATTAATTTGGGGGCACCAGGGTGGCTCATTCAGTTGAGCATCTGACTCTAAACTTAAGCTCAGGTCATAATCTCAGGGTTATGGGACTGAGCCCTGCATAAACAAATAAGTAAACAAATAAATAAATAAATAAAAATATTATTTTTACTGCTTTTATGTTTCCTGCCTTCATACTGTCACTTTTGATCTCTCCTTTTCACTCAAAAAGTCCCCTTTAATATTTCTTGCAAGGCTGGTTTAGTGGTAAAGAACTCCTTTCGTTTTTGTTTACCTGGGAACTCCCTATCTCTGCTTCTATTCTGAATGATAGCCTTGTTGAATTCAGTATTCTTGGCTGAAGATTTTTTCCATTCATCATTTTGAATAGATCATGCCACTCCCTCTGACTTGCAAAGTTTCTGTTGAAAAATCTTGTAGCCTTCTGGGTTTTCCCTTGTAAGTTACTGACATCTTCTGTCTTGTTGCTTTTAATTTTTTTTCTTTATCACTATGTATGATAAAAATTTAATTACAGTAGTACTTGCTATGGGTCTGCTTTTGTTGACTTTGTTGGGAGTTCTGTGCCTCATGGGTCTGAATATCTGTTTCCTTCCCCATTTTAGGAATCTGTAAGCTACTATTTCTTTAAATAAATTTTCTGGTCTCTTTTCTCTCTCTTCTTTTTCTGGGATTCTCATAATATGAATGTTGTTTCATTTGATGGAGTCACTGATTTCCCTAAGTCTATTTTCATTTTGCATAGTTTTTTTTTCCTCTGTTCTGTTCAGCAAGTATTCATTTTCTTATAGAAATACCATATGATCCAATAATTCCACAACTGTGTATTTACCCAAAGAAGACATATGAAAATTTTTAGATCAGTGATAAATGAGGTATCTGCAATTGGATGATAAAACTGTAAAGAAATTCAAAGAAGTGGTCATTTTAAATGTCAAGATAGTGATTAATTATGTTGTGCAGCAGAAGGTTGAAATAGAGATAGGACACAGAGTGGCTAGGGGGCATTCTGGGATGGCAGTTTTATTCCTTTCTTCCATCAAAGTTCTATTTCTTCCCTTGGATGGTGGTTGTAAGGATGTTTACTTTATAAGAGTTTATTTAGATTTTTGTTCATTTTGTGTGGCTTTCTGAATCAGTCTTTTATTTTAAAATAAAAAGATCTATTTAAAAAAAAGAAATTTTGTATAAGGAAAGAAATCTCAAATAATCAGAAGAAAATTTGAAAGCTCAGTCTTCAATAAGTAGAAGAACCATAACAATGCAAAGAATCATGGTAGGAAAAACTAACGATGCTTCCTTCACCATGCACTCCCTGATGAATCACCTCCAAATATATTCTGTCCTGAGGTCTTATGACTTAAGACTCAAATTCCTGGGAGAGTGATTTCAATTGGATTATTTTAGGTAAAATGACCATTATTTTTCAGGAGAGTGGAGAACACTTAGCAGTTCTACCAACATGCCACAAAATGAGGAATGGTTAACTCACTAAATAAACCAAGTTGCTCCTACCAGAACAAGTAAAAATAGAAATTAACTCCAAAGAATCTTATAGAATAAATTGCAGAAGTTAAATGTGAGTAAAGTATTATCTAATCACACAGGCATTTGCAATCTAGGATTTTTTATTCTGTTAATAGGAAAATTTCTTGCACCATCTTAATATTGAGGACCATTAGAATTTGCAGGAAAAATTTTACATTTATCTTCTAAACTTCTGTACTTTAAACTGGGAAATGACTAACCCTGGAACTATAGCAGTTTGTCAAGAAAAAAACAAAACAAAACAAAAAGGTTAATTTGTAGGCTACATTTTTCTAAAGCATCATTTGTACTTGAAGATTTGCAGGAAAAGATTGGTTTACATTCTTAATTTTTGTTCTTAGAAGATTTTTCAAATGCACATACAGAGAGAATCAAACTCTCTGTATCAATTTATTTTTCATTCATAAAATGTTTATGTGCACAGTATGGAGGGGAGTGTAATATGTAATTCTTCTTTGCAGATTCAAAGTCAAAGTGAACTCAATAAAGATGAACAAATGATGCTTCTATCACTACTTCTAATACCTATCATTAATTTTCCAAGGAAAAAAGCTAGGATGAAAATTATTTTAATATTTTCTCATACTATGAAAATGTGTATTTGTTATTAAAAATAAGATACTATAGAATGTTAAAAGGGAGAAAGCTTAAAATTACCTGTAATCTCATTACACAGAATGTATAACCTGAATTCTCTAGGTTACAAGTTGACTCACTCATGAGGTAAGAAATATTTCATCAGAAAATTTTGAGATACTATTTCTAAATCACCTGAAAACAAAATTTTTCTCTTGACTTTTAAAATATTTCATGGGGAGACCTAGAAAGATGGCAGTATAGGAGGACGCTGGGCTCACCTCATCCTGCTGATCACTTAGATTGCACCCACATCTGCCTAAATAACCCAGAAAACCACCAGATGACTAGCAGAATGGACTCTCTGGAGCCAAGCATAGACAAGAGGCCCACAGAAGAAGGTAGGAAGGGCAGAAAGGTGGTGCATGCTACACAGACTGGTGGGAGGGAGCTGGGAGGTGAAGGGGCAGCCCGCCAGGCAAGGCAGAGCCCCCGAAGTCTGGCTTGCAAAAGCGGAGGGGCCAGACTCTGTGAGTTCTGACACCCAGTGGGACTTAAAATCTGGAATGTTAAAAGTCAACAGCTTTGCTCTCGGAGAGCAGGGAGGGTGAGAGGACGCTGGGAAGGAGAGTTGTTGAGCCCCGGCAGACAGAGCTCAGCTCAGCAGGGGGAACAAAGGCGCTGGCAAGTGCCGTCTCCCTCTCCTATCCCCCAGCCAGAATTCCAAAGGGATCCAGTACCCATCAAGGAACTTGCTTGCACTGTGCAACTGCCCAAAGTTGTGCTTCTGTGGATCTAGCCCTCCAACAGGCCTGCCTCCCTCCTGGTGCTACAGGGTCCCTCGCAGGGGACCACTGAGGGCAAAGGGAGCTAAGCCTGCCACTCCCACCCCTGTGCACCTTGCAGATCCACCCTGGCTAATACACCCTTGGACAGATCCCATCGAAGCACCACCACAAGCCTGGCAGTGTGCAAGAAGCCCAGACAAGGCCCACACCACTCCACAGTGAGTCCTGCCCCTGGGAGATGGGAAGATAAGGTACACACCAGTCTGACTGTGGCCCCAGGGGTGGGATAGGAGCAGACATCAGGTCTGCAGACAGCACAGGGGAAGTGCTGTGCACTTTGGAGCTACCGCAGGGAGTACCCAAAATGACGAAACAGAACAACTCTCCTCAAAGGAAACTCCAGGAAGTAGCAACAGCTAACAAATTGATCAAAAACGATTTAAGCAATATAATGGAACAAGAATTTAGAATAATAGTCATAAAATTAAATGCTGGGCTTGACAAAAGCATAGAGGATAGCAGAGAATCTATTGCTACAGAGATCAAGGGACTAAGAAATAGTCATGAGGAACTAAAAAGTGCTATAAATGCGGTACAAAATAAAATGGAGGCAGCCATAGCATGGATTGAAGAGGCAGAGCAGAGTTTGGGTGAATTCTAAGATAAAATTATGGAAAAAGAAGACTCTGATAAAAAGAGAAAATCCAGGAGTATGAGAGGAGAATTAGAGAAGTAGGTGAAGAAATCAAACAGAATAATATCTGTATCACAGGAATTCCAGAAAAAGAAGAACAGAGAGAGAAAGGGGCTAAAGGTATACTTGAACAAATCATAGCTGAGAACTTCCCTGATCTGGGGAAGGTAAAGGGCATTGAAACCCAAGAGGCACAGAGTACTCCCTTCAGACGTAACTTGAATCAATCTTCTGCATGACATGTCATAGTGACACTGAAAAAATACAAGGATAAAGAGAGAATTCTGAAAGCAGCTAGGGATAAACGGGCCTTAACATACAAAGGTAGACACATAAGGGTAGTAGCAGACCTATTTACTGAAACTTGGCAGGGCAGAAAGGAATGGCAGGAAATCTTCAATGTGATGAACAGGAAAAATATGCAGTCAAGAATCCTTTATCCAGAAAGCCTGTCATTCAGAATAGGAGAGATAAAGGTTTTCCCAAACGAACAAAAACTGAAGGAAATCATCACCACTAAACCAGCCCTACAAGAGATCCTAAGGGGGATTCTGTGACTGAAATGTTGCAAGGACCACAAAGTACCAAAGACATCACTACAAGCATGAAACCTACAGACATCACAATTACTCTAAACCCATATATTTCAATAATAACACTGAATGTAAATGGACTAAATGTTCCAACTAAAAGACATAGGGTATCAGAATGGATAAAAACAAAAAAAACAAAAAAAAAACAAAAAAAAAACAAGACACATCTATTTGCTGTCTACAAGAGACTCATTTTAGACCTGAGGACACCAATGGATAGATCATCTAGGCACAGGATCAATAAAGAAACAAGGGCCCTGAATGATACATTGGATCAGATGGACTTGACAGATATATTTAGAACTCTGCATCCCAAAGCAACAGAGTATACTTTCTTCTCGAGTACACATGGAACATTCTCCAAGATAGATCACATACTGGGTCACCAAACAGCCCTTCATAAGTATAAAAGAATTGAGATCATACCATGCAACTTTCCGACCACAATGCTATGAAACTTGAAATCAACCATAGGAAAAAGCCTGGAAAACCTCCAAGAGCATGGAGGTTAAAGAACACCCTACTAAAGAATGAATGAGTCAACCAGGCAATTAGAGAAGAAATTTAAAAATATATGGAAACAAATGAAAATGAAAATACAACAATCCAAACGCTCTGGGATGCAGCAAAGGCAGTCCTGAGAGGAAAATACATTGCAATCCAGGCCTAACTCAAGAAACAAGAAAAACCCCAAATACAAAATCTAACAACACACCTAAAGGAACTAGAAGCAGAACAGCAAAGACACCCCAAACCCAGCAGAAGAAAAGAAATAATAAAGATCAGAGCAGAAATAAACAATATAGAATCAAAAAAAAAAAAAAAAAAAAACAAGAAGAACAACAACAAAACCAGTAGATCAGATCAATGAAACCAAGAGTTGGTTTTTTGAAAAAATAAACAACATTGATAAACCTCTAGCCAGACTTCTCAAAAAGAAAAGGGAGATGACCCAAACAGATAAAATCAGGAATGAAAATGGAATTATTACAAGCAATCCCTCAGAAATACAAGCAATTGTCAGGGAGTACTATGAAAAATTATATGCCAACAAGCTGGACAACCTGGAAGAAATGGACAAATTCCTAAGCACCCACACTTCCAAAACTCAAACAGGAAGAAATAGAAAATCTGAACAGACCCATAACCAGTGAAGAAATTGAATCAGTTATCAAAAATCTCCCAACAAATAAGAGTCCAGGACGAGATGGCTTCCCTGGGGAATTCTACCAAATATTTAAAGCAGATATAATACCTATCCTTCTCAAGCTGTTCCAAAAAAAAAAAGAAAGGGAAGGGAAACTTCCAGACTCATTCTATGAAGTATTACTTTAATTCCCAAACCAGACAGAGACCCAGCAAAAAAGGAGAACTACAGGCCAATATCGCTGAAGAATATGGATGCAAAAATTCTCAGTAAGATACTAGCAAATCGAATTCAACAGCATATAAAAAGAATTATTCACCATGATCAAGTGGGATTCATTCCTGGGATGCAGGGTTGGTTGAATATTCACAAATCAATCAATGTGATACATCACATTAATAAAAGAAAAGAACCATATGATCCTGTCAATTGATGCAGAAAAAGCATTTGACAAAATTCAGCATCCTTTCTTAATAAAAACCCTCGAGAAAGTCAGGATAGAAGGAACATACTTAAAGATCATAAAAGCCATTTATGAAAAGCCCACAGCTAGCATCATCCTCAATGGGGAAAAACTGAGCTTTCTCCCTAAGATCAGGAACACAACAGGGATGTCCACTCTCACTGCTGTTGTTTAATATAGTGTTGGAAATGCTAGCATCAGCAATCAGACAACAAAAGGAAATCAAAGGCATCAAAATTGGCAAAGATGAAGTCAAGCTTTCACTTTTTACAGATGACATGATATTATACATGGCAAATCCGATAAACTCCACCAAAAGTCTGCTAGAACTGATACATGAATTCAGCAAAGTCACAGGGTAAAAAATGAATGTAAAGAAATCAGTTGCATTCTTGTACACTAATAATGAAGCAACAGAAAGACAAATAAAGAAACTGATCCCATTCACAACTGCACCAAGAGTCATAAAATATCTAGGAATACACCTAACCAAAGTCGTAAAAGATCTGTATGCTGAAAACTATAGAAAGCTTATGAAGGAAACTGAAGAAGATACAAAGAAATGGAAAAACATTCCATGCTCATGGATTGGAAGAATAAATATTGTCAAAATGTCAATACTACCCAAAGCTATCTACACATTCAATGCAATCCCAATCAAAATTGCACCAGCATTCTCCTCGAAACTAGAACAAGCAATCCTAAAATTCATATGGAACCACAAAAGGCCCCGAATAGCCAAAGTCATTTTGAAGAAGAAGACCAAAGCAGGAGGCATCACAATCCCAGACTTTAGCCTCTACTACAAAGCTGTCATCATCAAGACAGCATGGTAGTGGCACATAAACAGACACATAGACCAATGGAATAGAATAGAGACTCCAGAATTGGACCCACAAAAGTATGGCCACCTAATCTTTGACAAAGCAGAAAAGAGTATCCAATGGAAAAAAGACAGTCTCTTTAACAAATGGTGCTGGGAGAACTGGACAGCAAAATGAAGAAGGAGAATAAAACTATACCACTTTCTTACACCATTCACTCAAGTGATATACTCAAAATGGATGAAGGACCTGAATGTGAGACAGGAAACCATCAAAACCCTAGAGGAGAAAGCAGGAAGGAACCTCTCTGACCTCAGCCACAGCAATTTCTTACTTGACACATCTCCAAAGGCAAGGGAATTAAAAGCAAAAATGAACTATTGGGACCTCACCAAGATAAAAAACCTTCTGCACTGCAAAGGAAGCAATAAACAAAACTAAAAGGCAACCAACAGAATGGGAAAAGATATTTGCAAATGACATATCAGACAAAGGACTAGTATCCAAAATCTATATTGACCTCACTAAACTCCACACCTGAAAAACAAATAATCCAGAGAATAAATGGGCAGAAGACATGAACAGACACTTCTCTAAAGAAGACATCCAGATGGCCAACAGGCACATGAAAAGATACTCAATGTCACTCCTCATCAGGGAAATACAAATCAAAACCACACTCAGATACCACCTCACACCAGTCAGAGTGACTAAAATGAACAAATCAGGAGACTACAGATGCTGGTGAGGATGTGGAGATACGGGAACCCTCTTGCACTCTTGTTGGGAATGCAAACTGGTGCAGCCACTCTGGAAAACAGTGTGGAGGTTCCTCAAAAAATTAAAAATAGGGGCGCCTGGTTGGCGCAGTCGGTTAAGCGTCCGACTTCAGCCAGGTCACGATCTCACGGTCCGTGAGTTCGAGCCCCGCGTCAGGCTCTGTCTGGGCTGATGGCTCGGAGCCTGGAGCCTGTTTCCGATTCTGCGTCTCCCTCTCTCTCTGCCCCTCCCCCGTTCATGCTCTGTCTCTCTCTGTCCCAAAAATAAATAAAAAACGTTGAAGAAAAAAATTTAAAAAAAAAAAAAATTAAAAATAGATCTACCCTATGACCCAGCAATAGCACTGCTAGGAGTCTACCCAAGGGATACAGGAGTGCTGATGCATAGGGGCTCATGTACCCCAATGTTTATAGCAGCACTTTCAACAATAGCCAAATTATGGAAAGAGCCTAAATGTCCACCAACTGATGAATAGATAAAGAAATTGTGGTTTGTATACACAATGGAATACTACATGGCAATGAGAAAGAATGAAATATGACCTTTTGTAGGAACATGGATGGAACTGGACAGTTTTATGCTAAGTGAAATAAGTCATACAGAGAAAGACAGATACCATATGTTTTCACTCTTATGTGGATCCTGAGAAACGTAACAGAAGATCATGAGAGAGTGGAAGGAAAAAAAAAAGTTAGAGAGGGAGGGAGCCAAACTGTAAGAGACTCTTAAAAACTGAGAACAAACTGAAGGTTAATGGGAGATGGGAAGGAAGGGAAAGTGGGTAATGGGCACTGAGAAGGGCATCTGTTGGGATGAGCACTGGGTGTTGTATGGAAACCAATAAATTTCATATTTAAAAAACAGAATACAAAAAAATAAAAATAAAAATAAAATATTTCAAAGGTAAAGCATGAGGGCATGTATAATCCTCTCCCTACCAGTAGAATGAAAATATAATTGATGTTTATTTGGAAATACACTCTAATCCTTAATTTTATGGAATGGGAGGGTTGGGGGAAAGAGAAAACTCTGAGTACAAAATACTATCAAAAATAGTACATTAATTTAATTCCCCAAATGAAATGTTCAACAAAAACATATGAACTCTCTCTAAAATAAAATCACTAGTTCTAATACTTTTATGAAAATAAAGATGTCTTCCAAACTAATTAGTATACTTACTCAACTCTTGTTTATTTTAAAATAAGAAGGGAAATGAAACTGTAGCTCAGAAATTTTAATACAGAGAATATATTCAATATAAAACTCATTGGCAAAAATTACTCAAAATTCTCTCTCAAAAACCACTTAGCAAATAAAACTCTTATCTACTCTTCTCACAAAGGAGACTAAATTCCTGTTCTCTGCCCTTTGAAAACAGCTAATTGAATGAGAGGTTCATAATGGGATTCTTTTGCAGTGTGTCTAAATATTTGGCTTCAGACCATAATGGAAGAGTTCTGTGGCCTTAGAAACCAAAAAATTAATGTTAAGTTGAAAATACATGATTTTTGAAATGCTTTATAGTTGCTTGAGATACTTAATATCACTCAATTTTCAAAATAAGTCACTTTTCCAAATATTAAAGAAACTTTAAGATTGTGAGCTAGCCTGAAATTCATGCTTCATGAATAGAAAAAAAGGCAGGCTAGGAATCCTTTCCATGGCTAAATCCTTTCCAATGTCCTGATATATCAGGACATCAAAGTCTTCGTCTAACAACTCTAAGGGAAAAGTGCCTAAGTTGAAAGCGTGAGGTCTATGTAATGAATCAAAGAAATAGAAGATGAAAAGAAAAGACAGTCTAAAGAAAGAGAGCCTATAGCCTGTCAACCATTCAATAAGACCTATTGACTCCTTAGCCAGCAAAAGTAGTCTGAGAAAATATTTATTTATTACTTAACTGTCTGAAGATAATTTTGTCTGTCTGAAGAGGTGATGAAGCACCTAGAAAAATAAAAATTTACTTAAATTTAATTTTGAATCAAACTTATTGGCCAATGTCGCAAAGAGTATTGGCATAGCCATAGCATACTGACTAGTCAACAAGTAATAATATAGACTGCAAGATAGTGTGTTACATCTCTGGAAGGATGATGTTTAAATGACAATAAGTGAAATGCCTGCACTTCTGTCAAGCCATGTTTGAATACAAGGAAGTGAAACCTGAAATTGATTCTAAAAATGAATAAATGAAGAGATAGAGATCTATCAGAATCCTAGAAAAATCTAAAGAATCCAGGCATCTGGTTGGTACAAGTCAGACTACAGATTGATTTCTTTGGAGCCAGATATTTACCCATGGTGTAATCAGATGTGGCTAGAGATAGGCAGTTATGTGGTATAAATAGGAGTACAAAGGCAGGAAAGAGGGATGATGGGAGTGGATGAAGAGTGGCTTTTTTAGAAAGAGACTGAAAGAGAATACTAGTCTGCTTATCTAGTACATTAAACCCCTTACGTTTGCTTTCAAACATATGTTTTTCCAAATTTTCGATAATTGTCTCCCCTAAATGATCTAATAACTATATGAACAACTGTAAAGACAGTCTTCCCTTAATATAAGAATAGAATGAAATGGGATGAAACTTAACAGAAGACCATGGGGGAGGGGAAGGGAAAAAAAAGGTTAGAGAGAGAGGGAGCCAAACCATAAGAGACTCTTCAAAACTGAGAATAAACTGAGGGTTGATGGGGGGTGGGAGGGAGAGGAAAGTAGGTGATGGGCATTGAGGAAGGCACCTGCTGGGATTAGCACTGGGTGTTGTATGGAAACCAATTTGACAATAAATGTCATAATTTAAAAAAAAAAGAATGAAATAGGATGGGGTGAGATGGGATGGGATGGGATGGGATGGGATGGGATGGGATGGGATAGAATAGAATAGAATAGAATAGAATAGAATGGAATAGAATAGAATAGAATAAAGCAGAATAGGAAATATCACAGCAAATGAAACATTATAAAGGTCAGTATTGTTTCTGGAAACTTTTGTTTCTGTTTATACACACACACCATACATACCTATATTGCTAAAACATGATGCAAAATGTACTTCTTAAACATCAATTTCTGTAATTTCTTTTCAGCTGTCTCCAAGCATCAACTGCAGGCAGAAGGGAATTCCTGTGACATAATTATATAATGTGTTTCCTTTTGTTTCTCAGAGCCAGATAGTTTGTAACCTAAGTCTGTCTTTTTCATGCTGTAAGTTACCCAATGCTCAAAATATAAGCATTCAACCCCACCATCCTTGGATTTTCTATCTCTTTAAATTATTCTATGATAGTAAATTCCCAAGCATCCCAAATAAATGACTGGCAACATAAAGATTGTTAGTTTCCAATTTTCAGATACAAAGGGATGATTTATTCCCATTTATCCCAATGAAATCCAGTAACATATCCAAGTATTTCATATTCTCTATGCCCCTTACTTTCCAACATCACTCTCTGCCTTAGTCTCTGTTCATGTAAGGATATAAATTTCTCAGCAGTTTGAGCAAACAGAACAACCCACCCTCAGTAAAGATAGGGCCTGGAAGTCTGTAAAGAAATAAAATCAGGATTTTGTTCTCTTTCTCTTAAGAGACAGTTTTAGCTTTTAAGATTCAGCATTTTAAAAATTCTGAATTTTGCAGTGGTTAGAAAAGAGAAGTTTCTGAAATTAGTAATTAGCCAATTATAGTACTGAACAAAGTTATACAAGAAGAGCATAAAATGCAAAATTAAAATCAGTCAACATTTGGGCGCCTGGGTGGCACAGTCCATCGGGCGTCCAACTTTGGCTCAGGACAAGATCTCTTGGTTGGAGGGTTGGAGCCCCACATCAGGCTCTGTGCTGCCGGCTCAGAGCGTGGAGCCTGCTTCAGATTCGGTGTCTCCCTCTCTCTCTGCCCCTCCCCCACTCATGGTCTGTCTCTGTCTCTCTCTCTCAAAAATAAATAAACATTAAAAAGTTTTTTTTAAAAAAATCAGCAAACATTTCCCACTGAAATCTAACCACGAATTTTGCCCAAGTCTTATCAAGCAGAGACTAAAGGATGCTATCTGAAACACCATGGGTATAGGATATATAGTCGATTGCATGTCTCTATCCTAGTACTTAACCATATAATAAATTCTCTATGTACATTTTAGTAATCCTTATTAGACTATAAGCTCTTCTTGGCAAGGATACATAACTTATTCAGCTTTGTCTAACAGAATGCCAAGCACACAGTAGGTGCTCTGTACTAGTCTATCTTCCACATGCTGTATAGTGTACTCAATCTTAGGTAATCTATCTGCTAGTTTATAAATCTTTGAACTCAAGAATTCTTCTAGATATCATTACAGCTACCTCTCTGGACTAGGTAGACTGCAATTCACAATGGAGTTAAGATTCTGGTGCCTATAAAAGACAAACCAAACAAGAATACTCCTACAGAATGTCCTATAGAACACTCCTGATACCACAAAGTGACTTATACATGTATAATAGTACAACCAATCACATTTCATGTTCCAAATTCATGAGTCTGTCATCTCCAAACTAGCACATCACAGTTAATAAGAGGCAGAAAACGTTAAATACGGGTTCCAATTCCATCACTTATCAGCCCCACGACTTCAGACAAATAACTAGTTGCCCTTGCTTTAGATACTTCATTTATAAAATCAGGGCAAACTAATTTTTTATCTCATATAATACAAGAAAATATTGTTTTTAAGCATGTTGTGTAACACATAGTGAGCAAGCAATAATTCATAGTTTCTATCATCATCCTTATCATCATCATCACCATCACCACTTTTAGAAAAGGAAGAAAGAGGAGGAGGAGAAAAAGTGCCCATGTTACATTTTGAAGTAGCACAAGCAGTTTCTTTAAGGAAAAGAACATCTCTACTAACTACAGAAGTATTCTACTGGCATTCTACTCGAAAAACTTGTGGGCATCAACATACATCGGTATAAGAAAAAAATACTGGTACAAGAAGACTTACTGGTATAAGTGCCTTCTTTTTAGATTCAGCAATAGCTCATTTTTCTGATTATAGATGTTTTTCTCTTTCTTATGGAACACATAATTATATCTTTTCTAATTAAAATAAGCCTTTGCAAAGGTCTAAAAACCTGTCTCCAAAAGTGAAGTTGTGGAAAATTTGTATCCAAATTACCACCATGGTCAAAAGGATAGTGCAACAGTTTTGATAACTATATGTGGAACTCGGAGGCTTTCCAAAATCATGAGAAGTTCCACAGATACGTCCCATAACCTTAAAACTAGTAAGCCAAATTTCTTTTTATATTAAGGGATAAAACACATACATTTGAAGTCAGGCAATAAAATCGGGACTGAAATAGTTCAAGAAAAAATTAAATATGGGCAATGATTTAAACAGATACTCCACAAAAGATATGCAAATGGACAATAAGCACATGGAACGATGTTCAACATCATTAATAATTAGGTAAATTCAAATTAAAACTACAACAATATGTTACTAAATAACATACCAGAATGACTAAAATTTAACTGAAGACTGATAACACCAAATGGTAGTGAGGATGTACAGTAACCGGAATTTTTATACATTGTTGGTGGGAATGTAAAACGATCCCAGCACTTTGGGAAAAGGTCTAGCAATTTCTAATAAAAGTGAAGATATTTCTTTACTTCAAAAGTGAAGATAGCCAGCAATTTCAATCCTAAGTATTTACCTAATAAAAAATGTTAAAAACACGTATCTATAAAAGAAAGTATACACAAAAATACTCATAATGCATTATATACCAAAATAGAAACAGTGAAGATATCCATCTCATCAATATGAAAAAGAATGAGCAAAACTGCTATATATTCATACAATGGAATACTAACCAACAATGAAAAGAAGCAATCTCTCATGGGTGATTCTCAGAACATAACACTGTGAATGAAGCATTACACAAAAGAGTATATACACTGTATGACTTCATTTATCCCACGTTCTAGAACAGGCAAAACATTATTCTAATGGGAAAAAACAAACAGAGCAATTGTTAACTCTCTAGGCAGTGAGATGGAGATTCACTGAGAAGGAACAGAAGGGCTCTTAATGGGGCAAAGGAAATGGTACACATTTTATTAGAGCTTTGAGTTACACAGATATATACATTTATTATAACTTTTCTATTGCTCAGTTAAGACTTGTGGATTATATTTTATGAAAACTTTTCATCAAAAGAAAGACTATAAACAAATAGTGAACTCTTCCATAATATACATGAAATATTTGGGAAGAAGTGTACTGGTGCCTGTAATTTACTTTAAAATATACCCAAAAGGGACACTTGGGTGGCTCTATCAGTTGAGTATCAGACTTTGGCTCAGGTCATGATTTCACAGTTCATGAGTTTGAGCCCCACATAGGGCTCACTGTTGTCAGCCTGTCAGCACAGAGCCCACTTTGGATCCCCCATCCCTTCTGTCCCTATGTGTCTGCCCCTCACCCACTTGTGCTTTCCAAAAAACAAATATTTTTAAAAATTACCCATAAAGTAAGACAGATTGGCTGATATTTACAGTGATATATACATGAATAGATGCATGACAAAGTATTAGTAAAGTACTGATGAAAGAATTTTGGTGGTAAGTGTATAGAAGCTCATAGTAACATTTTTTAAAGTTGGTTATATATTTGATATGTTTTCTGACAATCTATTGGCAAAAAAGATACTGCTACTAGTTTAAATTTCATTCTTATTTCTATTAAAACCCAAATATCCAATTCCTTGCTATTGGCAGCAAACCATCATAAATTCACTTTATCTATAACTTTACAGAAATATATATATTTTCAAAGAGAAAACAAAATATATTTTATTTAAGATTAAACCTGGTCGGGGGACCTGGGTGGCTCAGTTGAGCGTCCGACTTCGGCTCAGGTCATGATCTCCCTGTCTGTGAGTTTGAGCCCCAAATCGGGCTCTGTGCTGACAGCTTGAACCCTGGAGCCTGCTTGGGATTCTGTGTCTCCCTCTCTCTCTGCCCCTCCCCCGCTCATGCTCTGTCTCTCTCTCAAAAATAAATAAACATAAAAAAAAAAGATTGGGGCGCCTGGGTGGCTCAGTCGGTTAAGCGGCCGACTTCGGCTCAAGTCATGATCTCGCGGTCCATGAGTTCGAGCCCCACAGCGGGCTCTGTGCTCACAGCTCAGAGCCTGGAGCCTGTTTCAGATTCTGTGTCTCCCTCTCTCTCTGATCCTCTCCCATTCATGCTCTGTCTCTCTCTGTCTCAAAAATAAATAAACGTTAAAAAAAAATTTAAGAAAAAAAAACACTTAAAAAAAAAAAAAGATTAAACTGGGTCACAAATATTTCACCTAAGGTCAATGGACTAATATTTAGATAAACAAAAGAGGAAAAATAGAACTTTGAAAATGTTATTGTTATGGTTTAAAACTAAATTTATGAAAATTAGAAGAAAAAATTCTTATTTAAAATTTGTCTTACAAAAACATAAATATTATAATGTTTTCCTCTTATAATAAAGATTTATACAACCCTGAGATTGTAAATATTTGTAAACAATCCCAAAATTAATTTTTTAGAAAACCTGGGGAAATTTTATCTTCATATTGCTTTGACATTCTAATTGTGCTTGAATTTTCACTCTCATAAACTGGGATCAAAATTTACTATATTGTTGGGTAGTTTTAGTTCTGGACTAGAAAAACAAAAAGTGAAAATGGTCTCAATAAAAACAAATTTTTACTTTAAAACAAATTTTAAAAATAAAATTAGAACTTACCTAATCAAGAAAAAATTCATAATTATCCCTTACAATGAAGAATGTAAAATCACCATATACAATGTAAATTATTTACAGTCACATCAGAAAAATATAAGGTGATGAATTATTTTCAGGGGTATCCTTTTTCAGCTTTTTCCTTCTTATTCAGTTATTCAAAGGCACCAGTTAAGAAACTTGCATGATAACTGGGGATCTGTCATCAACAATATATGACTTAGAGTTCTGAGTATATCCTCCTTTGTCCAAATATTTTCAAAGGTTCAGGTCTAAACATGAGTGATGTATTAGCTTTGCTGAAGTAGCAGACAAAACCCCCAAATCTCAGTGATTTACAACAATATTTCTTTTTCATCCACATTGCATGCAAGTTGTAATCAGCTATGTCACTGCTAAGTAGGTCTCCTCATTCCTATACCCTCTTTAAGATATGCCACTTTTACTACAGAGGGTAAGAGCAAGAGAAGCTTTCCAAAAACCTGTGCCATCTCTTAAAGCTTCTGCCCAAAAGCTGTAGAATATCACATCGGCTCATCTGCAACACAGAGAGAACAGCAAGGACTCAAAAGCAAAAGTCTTGAGTCTAATACATAATCTAAGGAACAGGTAACCAATACCTTTTAAAGTAAAACAAATTTGCTGGATTTGGGGAGAAAGTTAACATAGAAAAAGAAGGATTACCATAGTATGAAATAATTGTCTTCTTTCTTGGGGAGATGACTTTCCTGTTTACTCTCTGCTAGAGTGCCAGTACTTTCCTGTTTAAATAAAAGGGTACTGAAGAGAAAAGAACTACCCTCTTGCCCATGACATCTATCAGAAAGCAAAACATCAATGGGAACAGAAGTAGAGACAAAAAAAATTAAAGTAAAAAATAAAATTATATACCATGTACAAGAAAAGGAAAGTATGCAAGAAAACAAGCTAAAAGAGACATTATATATCTATATCTGTATCTATATCTATATGAAAGGAACATCATTTTCTCAAGCCTTGGAGATCTCCAATAAACTAAGTTCTTTGAAGAATGGGTCAAAACTGAAGAAAATGAGCTCAATTAATGATGGGGAAGAACAGTATAGAATGAATTGTTCACTTTAAAATTCCAACTCTGTTACAAAACCAAAATTTTAGACAAATGAATAAATCCTATATATGAAAACAATCAAATTAAAAATTAGTTCTTAGATTATACCCCAGAGAAAACTTACTGACTTTCAAAAACCTTCTCAAAGAACACATCAAACTTGCTTTCAGTTAATTATCTGAAAATCAACATAAGTACTATTTTTTTGTCTTTTTAAATATAGACTTTAATGCCAACAATAAAATTCTACTCTATTTTTATACTGAATTTCCATGGTTTTTAAAGAAAAAATACCCTTCATTGAATTGAAGAATTGAAAGAGAGATTTGCTCAATATTTGAAACACCAAGAAGAAACTGAATAGATATGCTTCTTGAATATAAAACTTTAAAGAATAACTCTCAGAATCATTGCTCAGTATAATGTACTTGAAGTGTTCATCATCAAAGTCAGTTATGTATACAGCAAATTAATGCTAAAAAAAATTCCCTTCACTTGACTTAATGAAACTCCTAAAATATAAGAGCTTTCAAAATGAGTTCAAGGAAAAACATCAAATACCATGCAATTGGATGAATTCAAAATCCCATTGGGAAGTTTGGGTAAAAAGTTGTTTCCTTGCTGATTTTCATACTTTACTGAAGAGAAATCTGAGAAAATAAAATTAGATTTAATTACCAGAGATAACTTTCATAAAATCACTTTGGAGAATCTGAGAGTAAAAATTTTCCCTTATTACCCAGAAAAATAAACATTTTTGCACATCTTTTTAAAGTTATCTTACCTGAACTTTTGCCTGTGAATGAAAAATTGCACTGTAGACTTAACCTTCAAAGTTACCTATACTGTCATTTATCTTCCACACTACTAAGGAGCCAAAAAAGTAGGCTCATGATTTGCAGAAAATATTATGTGATAATGAAAAACAATCTCTTAAAGAAAAATTTTTCTTCTAAAGTCACTATTTGCTCACTTTTTAAAAACATTTCAAAGATCACTTAATGGCTCCTCTGGTTCAGGATAGCATTCTGAGCAATCAGATTTATTTGTCTTCCTATTGCCCAACCTTATTATAACAACAGTGCACAATACAGAAGAAATATACAAATGTATTGAAAACTGGAGGGCAAACTAATTATCCATGGAATACCTACCATAAATTCAAAACTTCTTCTAAGGACTGTGGATACATAGAGGATAATTTGTACCAGGTCCTGCTCTCACAGAGCTTTTATTCAGGTGTGAAAGATATAAATACGCTTATAAATGAACAGGGAAAATGTCAGAGTCATTGGTGCCACATAGTGAATTACTATGCCAGTGCAAGGGACTTGGAAGTCATCTCGGATGAGTATTTAGAAATAACCTCTTTGAAAAGAGAGGCACCAAAAGTTTTGACACCAAAGCTGAGGCCTGAAAACCACTAGGTGAACAAAAGAATCACACTCTACGTAGAGGTAACAGATTACAAAGCCCGACAATAGGAATCAGACAGGTATGCTTGAGTAACAGGTAGACGGCTATCGTGCCTGGAACATACTGGATAAGGGAAAGAGAAGTATAAGTGAGATCAAAAGCGAAGCGAGAGCCAGATAATGGAGGGCTCGTTAAGTCAGAGAAGAGTTAGGTTTATTCTAAAAGTAATGCAAAACTACTGGAGGATTTAAGCAACAGAGTGACACTGCCCTATTTGCTATTTAAAGCCATGAAAATGCATGAGATCACCTGAGAAATGTGTGCAGATGAGGAGAGAGCTGGACCCTGCAGAACACTATGCACTTGCGAAGCAACAGAGGAAGAAGGGGCCAATGAGGCCTCTGAGAAGGAGCTAACAAGAAGAGACAAAGACTAGAGATGTCAATCCAGTCATACTCGTACATTCACAAACATGAACAAACAACCAAAAATAACCAATTAGTACAAGAACAATCAATGAAAATGAATGAAACAACTGACTTGAGTGGAAACAGGAAATTTAAAGATCACATGGAAAAACTGTCTAATCAGAGGATTTTTTATTATGTTCATTATATCCAGCAAATAAGAATAACCTGCAATAATAAATTGCATTCAGAAAATAACAGGGATGCCTGGCTAGTTCAGTCAGTTGAGCGTCTGACTTCAGTTCAGGTCATGATCCCATGGTTCATGAGATCAAGGGCTCACTGCTGTCAGCGTGACAGATCGGATCAGATCACTGCTTCAGATCCTCTGTGCTCCTCTCTTTCTGCTCCTCTCCAGCATGCTCTCTCAAAAATAAAATAAACATTTTAAAAAAAGAAAATAAAGTGTTCATAAAGTGTTAAAATGATTGGTGAAATATTTTTTTTCCAAAAAAACGAATAAAAAGCTAAAAGATAAAGTTAAGGAAATATCTCAGAACATAGAACAGAATCATTCCATAAACAAAGCGTGGATCATTTAATGAAAACAATATAATAAAACTAAATACTACAAACTAAGGGCCACACACAAACTCAGATGCTTATGGGGGTGGGGGGCATAAAGTAAATGTAAATGTGTCAAAATGACTGGGAAGAAATGAGCATAAGCAGCCTCATCGAAAGGGAGAAGTTATGGGGCGCCTGGGTAGCTCAGTCGGTTGAGCGGCCGACTTCGGCTCAGGTCACGATCTCGTGGTCCGTGAGTTCGAGCCCCGCGTCGGGCTCTGTGCTGACAGCTCAGAGCCTGGAGCCTGTTTCGGATTCTGTGTCTCCCTCTCTCTGACCCTCCCCCATTCATGCTCTGTCTCTCTCTGTCTCAAAAATAAATAAATGTTAAAAAAAAAAAATTTTTTTAAATAAAAAAAAAAAAAGGAAGAAGTTATTCCTCTGCTCCAACCAATTACAACCACACAGAAATGTGGGTCCGATACCATTTTTCTAGAAAAGAAAAACAAAGGAGAATATTTATATGAAATTTCCCTATTTTCACATATTAGCTATCAGTTTGATTTCCTTTAGAAATAAAGAGTCATCATGTGGGTCAAGCATGTGGGTCAAACCTAATACCTCTGAATACCTAGATCTGGGCCTCCAACCATCAGTCTTCAACTTTTATAATTTAAACACTGACTATGGAAAAGGAGGTAGAGCTGGCAAATCTTGGGGGGGAGGAGGGAGGGAGGGGTAGGGGCGTGGGGAAGAGATGGAAAAGAAAAGGAAGGAAGTGTAAGAGCACTGATTTCTTCCTGCCGCTCCAGACAAGTCAAAAGATACTGCCTCAAATCTGTGGATGCCGAAATAGAAATTTAAGTATAATTTACTGAGTAAGAGAATTAACATATAATAATGTGACTAATAGAAATATGAGAGTAAGGAGAAAATGTTGGTAGAAAGTCTGTCAATACCTTCCATGTGCTCGATTTGACCAAGAAATAAAGTGTAGCCATTTCATTGAGAGTTCCAGAGACATGCACTGCAGGACCTTCAAATAGGGTGTCAGCAGTTGTTCCTTCTGAGGAAGGGACGGGAGGCAAGAGAAAGTAAAAATACTAAAGAAACTTCAACTTTTCATTTTATGCCACTTCGGAAAGTTTTAAATTTTATTTCCATACACACGTATTACCTTTCAAATAAAACAACTTCAGAAAGCACAAAATGACCATATGGTATTTTAGGAGTATATTTGAACAGGATGACTGTGTTTGTCTTAAACGAAGCAAGAATACTGTTCTGTACCTTGTACGCTGTCTCTTAAAGAAGTTATCAAAACATAATCTGAGTTTATGGGGGCAGCTAGGTGATTCAGTCCGTTAAGCATCCAACTTCTGCCCAGGTCATGATCCCACGGTTCACAAATTTGAACCCCGTGTTGGGCTCTGTGCTGACAGCTCAGAGCCTGGAGCCTGTTTCAGATTCTGTGTGTGTCTCTCTCTCTGCCCGTCTTCCATTCTCACTCTGTCTCTCTCTCTTAAAAATAAACATAAAAAACCCACAATCTGAGTTTAGGCTCGATTAAAAAAAAAAAAAAAACCTCTTAATATCTAAATCCTTTTGCTAGTCAGAAATTAAAATTCTATACTACGTGAGTTTTCCTCTTTGTCTTGACTGACAGGAAAGAGCCAAGCCAGTGCCCCAATTCTACCAATCACCTCATGCTAGGGGTCTGTTCACCTCATCCCCTCTGCTATATTTGGATGCTATATTTTCCTTCTATCCCTAATTGCTTTATTTTGCATTATGCCTAATCTCATAAGCCACTTCAAATCTTTTCAGAAATAGGCAGGATATAAATTCCAAGTAAAGGAGATAAAATAAAAAGTTTTAAAACTTGAGAAACTTTTAAGAACTTCTCTGGTGACCTAAATATAGCCTTTTTAGTCAAACATTTGTAAAATTGAGAAATTTTACATAAAAACCACGAATTGTAAAACTGCCTAAAAAATAAAGTCTATTAAAAAAACACAAAATTAAAAATAGTAAGAGTACTCATGTGTAGTTGTATATTCATTAGTAAAACAATTATAAATAAAAAAGCAACATCAGGGTAATACTTTCAAATACCTTCTCAAAGTCACAATAAAATCTATATATTATTTTTAAAAACAAATTATGTTAAAGTTTATTATATTATATATGATATATAGAATTCTACTATTACATAACACACACACACACACACACACACACACACACACATACATTTTTGAGGATTTTTACAATTGAGTTACCTATATTGGGCTTATTTCTCTGGCATGCACACTCTTAATAGCCTCAATACCTAAATCAGTTCTTTTATTGTTTTTCTCTAAGGTAAGTAAGATGCTGTAATTATTTTGTGACTCATTTTATCTTTAATTACTTTGTGCTGTTTCTTACAAAAAAAGTTTTGTAGGAAAAAGACTGGATTTGGATTCTTGTGCATAGGTTTTGAAACCAGAGCTTTAATCACAATTTTCTAATTAAGTAAATGAAATATTAAGTAATGATTCACATGACTGGGGAAAAAGTTCTATCCAAATGCAAGTGCTACTCTTTAAAACCATCTAGCCACTTACTGCTATTGCCATCTTTTTCCAGAAGACCTGATTTGATTCTTGCTCACTATGTTTTACCTAAAAATAGATTAGCTGAGTTTGAGAAAGACTCATCATTATTCAACACTTCTCTGGCTAGAACAATTCCAGTCCTATCAAGGCAAGCTCAGAAAGCACTTCCTCTGTAGGAATTTGAGACTTTGGCTTGGGTTTAAACTCAAAACCTAAATTGTAGTTGTATTTTTTCTGATTAGTCTCACCAACAATTGTGTAAAAATCAGCCAGACTACACAATCATCTGATTTCATCATTTGTCAAGATGATAAGATCATCAGAACTAAATCAGCTATACCGAAGTTCAATTCTTTTGAGTAATGCAGATTGGTGCTGTAATAAGCAATAGTAGTAGAAAATAATGCAATCAAGGATATTCCCAAATGTATACATTACTTACATTACCTTCACATGTAAAACTTAGTTCTTAGAAAATTCAGATTACTAGAAACTAAAGAATGTATAAACAATAAAATGGATTTGTACTTTTAAATCCTACTCTTTAGCCTATCAAAATTATATAGCACCATGTATAAAAAACATCCTAATGAATAACTATATTTTAGTTACTTAACAAAATTATTGATAGTTGTTTTGAATCTTCTTATGACCTCTAACACATCAATCATCCATGGCTATAGAAGTTTCAAGGTGGAAAATCAATATTTTAAAGACATCAATTCCTCCTTGGTATCCTGTCTGGCCTTTCCTCCTGACTGGGACTACCAATAACTCACCTTCTCACTCAAGCTGAACCCAACATCTTGAACCAATTGTGATCTTACACAGAATAGGGCCTATTGTAACATCCTGAAATTTAATATAAGATTATTGGTCATAATCCTTCAACTCAGAATTTTTTAGGCTTTCCCTCCTACACTCGAATTTTAGTCCTTATTGTCCTGCATGGTTTCCTGTGTTTCTGTCCGTTTTTCCTTTAATTTGGTTGACTAGGATGTTATAGGTTTGATTTGGATTCCATGCCTAGATAGTGACTCTCTAGCATACACCCTAGGCTCCTGTGTTTAGCTTCCTCTAAGAAGGAAGGATTAGATAATAAGGGAAGCCAACCAACTAGAAATTTTTGCCATTTTTGGTGGACTCCCAAAAACATCCATTCTAGGTCCTTTGCCTAGATTTCTCTGAGCAGTAAGGATTAAAAAGAAGAGAAATCCAGAACTTTTTACCACTCTTGTTAGACTCCCAAAGATCCATGATCTTGAATGTTAAGCAAATCACTTAGCTGATAAGTGAAGTCTAGGCAACTGTTTAGCAGGCACATCTCAACTGTATTATTCTCTCCCTGACATCATGTGCAAAGCATGTCTGATTAGGTGCCATAGTTCTTGAGGCAGATTATATTTCCTAAAGATGGCTATAATAATAGCTCTCATTCCACATGCTCTTGTAAAAGATGGCTTTGGTATTCTTCCATTAAGATATGGACACTATTTCTCCACCCCCTTAAATCTAAGCAGACCCTAAATAAACTACTTTCACCAACAGCTTACAGTAGAGTGATACTATGCCCATTTCAGTATAGACTTGAATTGGCCTGGAAGAGTCTACTTTGTGTATCTTGAAAGTCAGCCACCATGTTAGAAATGTGAGCACCTTGTACTATCATGTAACAAGAAGCCCAAACCATGTGGAGAGACTGGAAGGTGAGATACAGTGTCAAAAGAGGTAAGCCAGGGAGCTCAAAAGAGGTAAGCCAAGGAACCCTAGATATGCACAAGAAAAAAAACCATCTTGAACAGTCCACCCAGTGGAGCTTGCAGATGACTCAGGTCTCAGGGGCTATCTGCATACAGCCACACAAGAAAAGCCAAAATCTCAGCCCAGTCAACCACAGAACCATGATAAATAGTAATAAGTTGTTTCAAATCACTATTTGCAGGATGGTTGTTATATAGACAATCAGAACTGCAGTATTCATGAATTCAAGATTTTATAAATCTTCATCATTGACAGCTTTTACGAGGGTTCTCTTGTATACATATGGATTAAAAGATTTAAAAATGCAACTTCCCAAACAATTCTCTAATTAGAAATGCCACCAAGCAATAGGTAAAGAGATGATCATCAAAAGAGTATTTAGAAAAATAACATAGAACATAAGTTTCAGGGGCTTTCAACCTTCCTCAACTGAAATACATTGCTATCATTTGCATTTGATTCATTACTGCAGTAAAAACTACGTGTGAGGAAAGAAGCATATGAAATGAGGGTGAAGGGGCAGCAACAAGAATCTTATCTTGAAACAACCCCCAGACCATTTGTAATCATCTCCTCCATCTGTTAATCATTAGTGAAATATTTAATAGAAATTAAAGCATATTCACATGCTTCCTTATCTATGGTGAATGATGCTTAGTGAGTTTGAAAAGGAACTAATCAGTAATTTTGATTTATACAATTTCTTAAAAAAGTGATAGTCATTTCTAACCAAACTTTATTGTGAGACTTTTTCTAGCTCCACACATCATGAGATACAATCTATGAAATTGTGATGCTGATAATCCCACTTCCATTATTTGCCAGCTGTATAATCTTGGGCAAGTTATTTAATCTCTTTGTGCCTCAATTCCATCATCTGAAAAAATAGGAATGATAATGGTACATACCTTCCTTAGGTAAGGAAGATTAAGTGAGTTAATAAAGTACAGTAACAGTTCCTGGAAGTAGTAGGCACCATATAAGTGTTAGCATTACTATTTAATCATTTTATTCATTATATTAGGAGCATTTGATTGATTGCAGAATGGTTGTAACAAACCCTGATAGCAAATGAATTTCACTAGACAAATAGCCTAAATTCTCCTTAGAAATTCAATATATGGAAAGCATTTGTTAAACAGGATTCTAAGTAGTGATTATTCTTACTGCTCTTTTGATCAATTTTATAAAAGTAAGAAGGGCAGTTTGATTCCAACTCACTGCGTAACTTCAAACGGTGATACCCTAACCCAGAAATGTCAAAGTGAGCTGACCTAAGGAAGGAGTGTGCTGCCTCATCCAAAGTGAACACCAGGACCCCAGCTCACTTACTGAACAGTTTCAGCTGGACTCTGTTTCCTTTAAAAGGAAGTGGAGTTGTCAACTGAAATGCACTTTTTTTGGTCAAACATCTGATCCAGTAAAAAGCCGTCATAAAAGCTAAAGGTAATTAAGACTCAGATCCCAGGCCTGTCATTCCAAAAAGCAAGCACCAAAAGACAGTTTGCTAGAGTTCTGCCATTTGTTTTTAGGCGAGCAAGATAAGAATGCTGTATACATAGTTTATGCTTCATGATTCAGTGCTTCTTGCTGCTAACTACTGAAGCTGAGAAGCTCAATATTCACAAAAAGATAGTACTAACAATGACAGTCTTGCTGGTTCTTTATCCAACATCCATTCTCCCCTCCTGCCTCAGTAACTGAATGCCAGTTTTAAAAAAACAGCCAGCATGCATTATAAACATTTTATTCTAATTTAAAATGTGTAAGGGTAGACTTACTCTCCTGTCTTTTGATGCTATGCCAAAGTCCTTTCTTTGAATGTCTCTATTGATTGTAATCTTCCATTATCTTTCTTGCATAAATCACTCATAATTCATCTTCTAAAATTTCCAGCTTCACCTTCTTTCAAGAGGAAAGAAGACGTTTGGGAGGCAATGAATGTGCATCCTTTCACAGTTTGACAATTTTTCCAGGCTTTTACAGTTGTTTCCATACATCTAATTTGACAATATTTTTTTAAAATAAAATTCACCTTCATGGTGTATTTCCAAAGTGTAAACTTTATTTTCATAAAAATAAAAACTTTCTTCTACCTCACTTAAATGTTTATTATGAGTTTAGGTAATATTTAGTTAAATGATATAATTATATTGACATGTGAGGAATATGCAGGTTTGGGAGCAAATAAAATGAAATCTTATCAAGAAAAAAAGTCTCAACTAGAGGGACCAAAATGAACAGTCATATATGATATGAACCCCATAATCATAATGATCTATGATGATTCATTCACCACAACTATTCAGCATTAGAACAATTGAGAGATATAATGGAGAATTTAGTTTTACCTAACAAGTGATTAAGTAGAGGTTGGATTTGTGAGATTTGTACCACAAGAGATATCCTATAGATTTTTTAAAATATTTACCACCTCTTCATAATAATAGACATTTTTTCAAGGTATGAATTTCTCAAACAGCCTTTCTTATCTCTTTGATCTTGGTGTTTAAAGAATAAAAAAATGTCCCTGAGACAATCTCATGACTTGACTTCTAGGAGGAGATCCAGCTACTTGTCACTCTGATGGGTTGAATTGTATTCCCTAAAAATTCATATCTTGATGTTCTAGCCTCGTACCTCAGAATAAGTCCTTATACGGAAAAGGGTCATTGCAGATGTAGTCAGTTAAGATGAGGTCATACTGACGTAGGGTAGGCCCCTAATCCAGGAATGGTGTCCTTATTTAAAAAGGGGAAGTGTGAAGACAGAACTACACACAGGGAGAACACCATGTGAACATGAAACAGAGATGGAAGTGACGGATCTCCAAAACGAAGAATGACAAAAATTGCCAGAAAACCAGGCTATGAGAGAGACATGGGACAGACTCTCCCATCTTGTCCTCAGAAACCAATCCTGGCAACTCCTCAATCTCAGACTTCTAGCCTCCGGAACTGTGAGACAAGAAAGTTCCTTTGTTTAAGCCACCTGTTTTGTGTTACTTTGTTATGGCAGTCCAAGGAAACTAATACAGTTACTTGTTGGACCAGTTTATCCTTAGGTTAGAATCACATTAAGTTTAAATCTGATTCTGATTTCCATTTGTTTGTCCTTTGCCACTCTTCATATATGTCACATCTTTTCTTTAATAGGCAAAGTATTTTCTTATTTCCTCATATGGCATCCTTTTAAGTTCCTTCACTATCCCAGTCTCTTTTCTCCTAATATATTCCTAAATATAATCTGGTGCCTAAAACTGAAAATGGCATATGGTCTGGCTAATGTAAAGTAGAGCAAAGAATGAATCACCCTTGTTCCAGACACGATTCTTTCAAATGACACAGCCCAAGGTGGCAATTTTGGCAACCACATTAAACTGTTTACCCACATTAAATTAAAATCTTAGTTTCCACACATACTTCTCCTAAGCCATGTCTTCGGAATTTTGTCCTTGTCATCACTAATTTGGGGCGGGGGGGAGGGGAGTGGGAAGGGGTCCCTTAATAAAACTTTAATGTTTATTCCTGGAAAACCTCATTCTGTTGCTCTGTCACAGCATTCTAACATATTGAGTTTGACTTGGAATCTAGTTCATTCAAATCACTAGCAAAATTGTTGAAATGTACAAAGCAAGGACAGATTCCCTAAGTCACATTACCAGAAACTTTCTCCAAGTCAGCATTTATCTGTTAAGTGGCAACCTGGGATATACCTTATCAATCAGTTACCAAGAAACATAGCTGTACTAACACCAAGTCCATATCTCTTCCGAAGTTTCAAGAAACTTTCAATTACTTTAATAAAATCCAGATAAGCTTTGTATCTACCCTTCCTCTGATCTACCGGCCTAGCAATTCTGTCAAAAAAAGGAAATAGAGCTAGTGTGGCATCACTTGTTCTTGGAGAAACCAGACTGACTCTTAGTGATCCCTGCTAAGGAATGCAACATTTTCATTTCTTTAAGAAATTGACTTCCAAATTTAGCTGAAATCATATCAAAATTCATTATGTGGTTTTCTCTTCATAAATCTAAATGAGCTGCAACGTTTAGCATACTTAATATAATCATGATAAAATTAAATTTTAGTTCATTTTAGAAAGTCAACCTGAAATTGCCTGAAGGATGGATAAGAAATTTTTTTAAACATTTATTTATTTTTTGAGAGACAGAGAGAGAGCACGAGTGGGGAGGGGCAGAGAGAGAGGGAGACACAGAATCCAAAGCAGGCTTCAGGTTCCAAGCTATCAGGACAGAGCCCAATGGGGGGCTTGAACTCACGAACTGTGAGATCATGACCTGAACTGAAGTCAGATGCTTAACCAACTGAGCCAAACAGGTGCCCCAGGAATGTTTTTCGATGAAAAATACATTTCAAGCTTGCAGGACTGCAGATGTTTTGATCACGTGAAAAGAAGCTACTAAACATACTTTTGAACAAATGCAATTTGTCTTAGAACTGTGAATTAGTGACTTAGAACTTCAGCACTGTCTTCCTAATAGCTATCTCGAGCATTGTATCCTGGTTTTACCTCTAATTCTTCATTTACACTTTTTCCTTAGATAGCCACTTGGCTCAGTCCCTAGCTTCTTCTAGGATTTTGTTTAAAAGACCTCCTACCCCCTCTCTTAAAAAACCACACCTCATCACTTTCTATCCCCTTTCTTTATTTTCTTTGTAATACTCATCACTCAGCATTTTTTATATTTGCTTGTTTATTTATATATACTCTTTCCCTTTCACTAGAATGTAAACTATACAACAGTAATCAAGAGTAATAAAGAGTTGGATACTTAATCTACTGAGCCGCCCAGGTGCCCCTATGCATGCTTACTCTTTAAGAGACATCATCTATGGAGTGCCTGAGTGGCTCACTCAGTTAAGCATCTAACTTTGGCTCAGGTCATGATCTCACAGTTCCTGAGTTTGAGCCCCATGTCAGGCTCTATGTTGATAGCAAGGAGGCTGCTTGGGATTCTCTCTCTTCGCCCTTGCCTCACTCATGCTTTCTCTCTCTCTCTCTTAAGATAAATAAACTCAGATATCTCAAGATAAATGTCTCAGAAAAGAGACATAATCTGTAAGTATAAAATGATATAATTATCCAACAAAACTATCACATGAATTCCTTACAAAATGAAGCCAAAATATTACCATTTCTGTAATTAACCTGTTTTTCTCATTTATTATATAAGTCCATTCTTTATTCAAATTCTAGTATAAGATCTGATTTAGGAAGAAACTCATCTGCTCTCTTTATCTTCCATTTTATCTTGACTCTCCCATCTTTACCGTATTGGAATTCCCTCCCTTATATATCCTTATTGCCTATGCTATGAATCTTTATCTTTTATAATCAGAAAAAGAAAAAGTTCCTTAAATCAGTAGTTTTTTAAATAAGTGCCTAGTTTGGGTTTGATTTGAGCTTCCAACTTTTTTCTTGGCTTATATTATTAGCATTGCATTTAATATTCATTAGAAATACATAATGCCTCTGAACAATAGATAATGACTACCACTCTTCCTATTGACAATGCCTGAAAGTCCTAAGGTTCATTTAGAAGAGAAGAAAATGTGGTACTATTAAAGATTAGCACAAAACTGTAAAAAACTTACTCTCCTCAGTGAAATGTGGGAAGGAGAACACACATAAGTTACTTTAATGCAGTGTTGAAACTGAACCAACCAGCCAAGCTAATGAGTAAATAAGCAGCTGATGGATACATGTAATATTTATTAATCAAATTATTCTAGTGTCAAGTAAACTAATACTTTATAAAGTAAATGCACCTTACAGTTTACAAAATACTCCTACATAATTTCAATTCCAAGATGAGTTAACTACATCAGTAGATGCCATTTTTAGGATGCAAGTTTCTCCAGGAAGCCCCAGTTTTTGCATTAGCAAAACAGTTTTTACAATGTCAATCCTTTAAAGTCTGCTAAGACAACAGAGCACTCTCATTCTTTGTCACTTGCATTTTATGGAGGAGGGAGATGACATGTGGGGATGTAGTGTGGAGAAAATATGAGGTCTGGGGAATGTGAGGGCGATTAAATGGTTGCAATGAGATCAAGATCTCTCTCTGGCCCCACTTCTAATCTCTTCTCTGTCCATCTTGACTGGGAACTTCAAAAAGATATTGACTGATCTTTGCATGTTATTGACCATTCTACAGAAGGCCTAAAGGACTCTAGTTGTTTATGAATCCTATATCAAAAGTTATTGGGATAGGGTGATACTGAATAGCGATTAATTGCATTGGAACTAGAGAACATGTAAAGATATATAAAAACACCTTCATCATCAGATTCCTTATAAACCAGGTCATAACTCTTTGAAACACAGTGAAGAATGAAGCTCACATTTTCTATGCAGCAGTAAGGAGTAAACATGTGGGAGAGTTTATAGCTATTTATGTCCTTCTGAGCATCACCTTGATTGATGTTAGTATATTAACCCAGGTAAGCAAATTTTAAAGAAAAAAAAATTATGGTTTTGCTATTGGCTATTTTACTCAACCAGAGCTGAAAAGAGAGGGAAAAATTAATAGTTATGAAAGGTGCTGAGGAGAAAACATATTTACCCATCTATAAATCCTGTTTCAAGGCTTTCTTATTTTAAAACAGCATTATTGATCAGACTGTGTTAAGTTTGCCCTTTGGCAACTTATTTAAAGGAAAACATTTCACTTGCTGTGATCTAAAGTAATGTTTACCATTGTAGTTTACATTTAATGTACTGTAGTCATTTTTAAAGTGATTTTATTTGTCATGTTGAGATATTGTTTTCTTTTTTATTTTCATTTTGAACTGGTCAATTCTAAAAGTCTCTCATTTAAGTTTTTCAGAACAGACTATTGTTTTTTGAGAGTCTGCTAAATAAATAATAACAAAAGAAGAATTAAATAATGAACATAAAAGTGAGATGAGGAAATAAACATTACAGAAGATTGGGCTGCATCCCTCATGAAATATATAAATATAATATAATAAAATATAAAATATAAACTTCAATTTCTCAGTCTACTGAAAAAATTGGTATGACTATTTTACTGGTCTTTAAGATTCTAAAATGCTCAGGAGGAAATTTAATCCAACTGATATTACAAAGTAAAAAATAATAAAAAAGAATTAGTAAAAGATTTGCCAAAGATGACAGTACAATCTCTTGTTTCTATTCTTGGAAGGAGGAGAAGTTTATAATTCATTTTAATTTTACTTCTCTTGCTACCAGTATGTTTCTCATTTGTTCAGAAATTATATGGATTCTATGGATGTGTTCATGAATGAGACTTTTCTTGATGGAAAGTGAAGTCATCATATTAGAAGGGTTCTCATGAGGGAATCAGTTTCTCTTTGCTTCCAGGTTGCATCATTTTTTTAGATTTCCTTAAAAGTTAGGCTCAAATGTTTCCAGAAATAGACATTTCACCTTAGCAACAAACTCCCTTGCAATCAGTACTGCACAGGGGAAGAACACAGACTGTATAGTCAAAGAGATCTGAGTGACTGGAAGGAAAAAAAAGTATTCCAAGAGGAGAAAAAAGTGAAGTGAGTAGTGTGTGGTTGAGAATTTAAAGCAGAGAGGTAGAAGAAGAGAAGGAGAGCGAGCACATGGAAAAAGATGTGCATGTATTGTTATGAAAATGAAGAGAATTTAACTTCAATATTTATTTATTCTATTACTATTCCTGAACGTTTTACCAGAATAAGAGTATTTAGTACTATCAAAAACTTAATTTCTTTTTTAGGAAAAGAAAAACCTATTGAGATCCTTACTGACATTTTAAATAAGACTAGACTTACATTCCATTCACATCTAAAAACTTCTTTTGTCCAAAATCATTATAATGTGCACCTTTATAAAATGTCCACATTGTTTTGAAATTCATGCACATGGGTAAAGAAGTATCTTACCATGCGACGTCCTTGGAGAAGAGTGAGCCAAAGCCTAATGTCTTATTAAGGTGATGTTCTCAACTAATTTAGTTGCTACAAGGTAATGTTTCAATCTTACATATTGGAAGTTATCCACAAATCCAATAATATTGGAATCATCCAGAAAATTTTTACTGTATTCTGAAAATGATCTCTTATAGAACTACCACAAGGAAACTACATTCTGTAAGGAAGACAAATTCTATAGCATATTTTACCCACACTGGGTATATTTTTGCTTTTCTAGTAGAGAGGAAATGAAAAATCCTTTGGCTTAAAATATCACCTGCAGTCATTCAACCTTGCAAAACTCTTTGCTGGATGAGATGTGTTTATTCAGCTTTTCAGTGTAGTGCATCGAGTTAGGATTAAGAGCTCTACAGAAACTTCAATGACATAAAAAAAAAAAAAAGCATGTTTCCTCATCCTTGTAACAATCACACAGTGACATGTAGTGGTGTTATTTGTATGACCTTGAGAATCTACTTTCTAAAATTGGTGAAGCACTGGCTTTGTGTCCAGTGTGCTTAGTTCTTAATAACAGATGGTCCTCACCCTACCGTACCTGCGGTCCCATTCTATTTCAGTCGTACATCATGGATCTGGAATACAGCAAGGACTGTATGCGAGCACACGTGCGCATGGAGGCCATCTGCAATACCCATCTTTATCAAAAGAAGACTAGAAACCTAGTAGAAAATCATTTTAAACTTGCTTCCTGAAAGCATAGTAGGGCAGGAAACAATGCATATAAACCCTCCTGTCTTTCACTCTGTTGCAGCATATTAAATAAGTGAGGGACCGGCAAGTGCCCTTCAGTACAAATCAACAACCTGCGAAAGGTGTTGCTCTTAACAACTGGAAACCTCAGGGTCCTGAGTTGCAGAAGCTGTCTTTTAAAGGGTTCCAGCTGTCATCTTCTTCACATCAGTGAAGCATATTAATCTGTTCCATATTGTTTGACAAAGCTGTGGATAATTATCTTCTCATCTCCACAATGTTTTCACAGGAATCATTTATGAAGTGGCAAGGTTTAGTGGGAAACAATAGCTAAACTTTCTGTGGGAAAAGGGAGTATATCTGGTACATGAAAAGCTCACATCCTCTCAGTCGGTTGGTTTTTAGTTTTAGTGGAATTTAGATAACCACCAAACATGTAATTCACATGGAATTTTACTGTCTTATGCAGTATAAAACCTGAACAACCATACTTGCCAGTCCTACAGACTCTCTCAGGTTGTTATTATTTAACAACAGGAGGCATTTTTAAAAAAAATCTACTATCACTGTGTCACAAAGGAAAGAACATATGAACATCCAAAAGCAGGAAGTACCTAATCTCAGAAGATAACATAGGCTTTTAAGTGGAATAACCTTAGCTTCATGAAAAGCTCCTTGCATTCCCATAATATCATATTCCCCTTACATCCCAGGCTGATGACAGAAAATGTTTCTCATACTCCATAGATCAGGGTTTGGAAAATACTGCTTTTAAGTGATACTTCAGAAAAAAAAAAAGTCTTTTAACAGTTGATGAAAATTAAGGTTCATCATTTCTATAGCATGCAGTTATATCCTTGAAAGAATGACTTACCTGCGGCTGCCAAAATCAGTGACAGATTTTGACACAAGCTGTGAAGGAGGCATCTGTGTGACTAATGGCCTGGCGCACACATTCACTTGGTGGCTGAGTGCCAGTATTTTATCTGGATGGTTAGCTTCAGATTCAATTCCTGAATGGGACTCTGAAAGCAATGTAATTCCTATGGATTCTATCTTCTTATCTCTAGACTCCATTTTCTCCTCACCCACCCCATTGCCAGATGCTTCTCTTTTCAATTCTCCAAAAAGACTTTTTTTCCTCAGTAGAGGACCAGAGGAAACAAAAAGTGGGCCACTGGAGGTAGAATGCGTGCCAGACAGACAGTGACACATCATTGAGACATAATATGACGTGGATTTCTATGAAATGTTATTTATGCATAGATTTACCTGTAGACCAAAGCATTCTGCCCTATAAGTGAAGTGAGTCCCTCTTGTTCTTCCAGGAACTACTGACCTTCTAGACTCCACACGTCTTCTTTGAAGACTTGTTTTAGTCCTCCCCCATCCTACCCAGAACAAAGGGTAAATTAGATGAAAGTCAAATAAGATGAAGCCAGACATGAAATTAGGCCTCAAAATACATGTTGGGAACTCCTGCATGCTTTCCAGGAATGGGTTAAAACTTTTGCTTTATACTTGCTAGCAAATTACTCAAAGGCAGAAGCACAACCAGTTATGATTCAGTGTTTATGTGCTGATAGGCAAACCAGTTGCAAAGTAGAACACTTCCGCGGCTGGTACCAACATGAGAGAAAAATTTTTCCTATGGGCCCTCATAAAGAGAAAACTGTGTAATGCCATGAAGAATCATTAACAATAGCCTCATAGTAAACACAGTGGGTTTCTAAGATCTGTTCCTTCTGTCATCATTCAGAATGAGATTATGGCAAAATGCCACAGCACAATTTAGTGAAAGCATTCTCATGAGGACCGGACAGTGTTCCAGAAATTTCTGCCTGTCTTTTTTAGATGAGTAGATTTAAGAGTAACCAGGTGAATGGGCAAACTGCATGTCCTTCAGACAATCTTTAATAAATACTGTTTCTCCCAGCTGAGCTTCTGATTAGCGTTGAATGGCAGTGAGCTGAAGATTATATTCCCTGACAAGTACCTGGAGTGCAACTATTCTGTTTTTCCAGTTAAATGCAAAGCCATATGTTTTAACAGCTCCTCAACCCAGAGGCCAGATTGACATTTTCTTAGGGAAGTTGATGAGTCTGACAAGGACAAATGCTTGAAGAGAAAGCCACTCCATCTGCACATAGAGATAAACAAAGGAGGACCCACTGGTAGAGCCAACATTCTTTTCAAAAAGTAGTTACTCTCCTGCTCAGAAACAAAAAGATGATCAAAGTGCCAAAGATCATGTGCCACATGATAAGACAATAACAATTTTAGGCTATGCTAATTTTAACCCTTTAACAAAATACCATGCTCACTTGTAGGAATCAAATTTTGTTCCATCCTGCTACCACCACCTGTTTCCAAGGATATATCATCTCAATCTCCTCCAAAGGAAAGTGAGTGCTACTCAAAACCAAAGACATTTTTTGTCCATTTTGCTAGTAAGTGGGTATCCATTGTGGTAAGGAAATTAAAGACCAGAAAAATGGCTGACTTTCTGTCTTACACATGCTTACTTGTGAAAGAATGGGAAGTTCAAATAGGGTTGGATGTTACCCTTCTGAGAGAAATTCCAGCCATTACTCTTTCCTTTCCTCCCTTCTCACTCTTCCTCACATACATGGTAAGATGGTCTGAGAGAGTGTTGGTAGGAACCTTTGCCTCCATAAAAATGCTGGAATAGGCAGATTACTCTGGCTCTTCTCTCACTTTAAGGAGAAAGTATTTTGCTGTCACTACTGTCACCAAAATGGGCAAGAGGAGCTAACCACTGGTTCAACCTAAATCATCAAAGTTTCATCTAGGAATTTGGAATAAAAGCTTTTGCTGTGGACTGGCCCTCCACGTATTCATTGCCCACTGAATCCTGAAGGGACACTGATCAAAGGCAATGTATATACATATATAGGGGAAAATATAATCATAGTATTGTATGACAGTGGTCAATAGTGGAATAACAATGTCCCAGATTTATTGTCCTTGGAAAATGCAAGTTTGAAATAAATAAAGATGTTTGCAAATATTTTAAATGGATCATCTGAGAGATAATATAATTATATATAATTTGAGGGGAGTATAGTTGCCCTTAATAAAAGTGGAAGGGTGGAAGAGACTAAATCCCATCGGATGCGATCTGCTCAGAGAGTTGATAAAGTTACTTTAATTGGTGGGGTGCCTGGGTGGCTCAGTTGGTTAGGTGTCCGGCTTTTGATTTCGGCTCAGGTCATGATCTTGTAGTTTGTGGATCCGAGCCCCACGTTGGGCACTGTGCTGTCAGATTAACTGGCAAGACTATTAGGGTCCTTTGTAGCTTGGGCAGAAAATCCTACACTCCACTGTAGATTGTATTTAGCTTAATTTTTTTTTAATTTAATTTTTTTTAATTTACATCCAAATTAGTTAGCATATAGTGCAACAATGATTTCAGTAGATTCCTTAATGCCCCTTACCCATTTAGCCCATCCCCCCTCCCACAACCCCTTCAGTAACCCTCAGTTTGTTCTCCATATTTACGAGTCTCTTCTGTTTTGTCCCCCTCCCTGTTTTTATATTATGTTTCCCTTCCCTTATGTTCATCTGTTTTGTCTCTTAAAGTCCTCATATGAGTGAAGTCATATGATTTTTGTCTTTCTCTGACTGACTAATTTCACTTAGCATAATACCCTCCAGTTCCATCCACATAGTTGCAAATGGCAAGATTTCATTCTTTTTGATTGCCAAGTAATACTCCATTGTATAAATATACCACATTTTCTTTATCCATCCATCCATCGATGGACATTTGGGCTCTTTCCATACTTTGGCTATTGTTGATAGTGCTGCTATAAACATGGGGGTGCATGTGTCCCCTCGAAACAGCACACCTGTATCCCGTGGATAAATGCCTAGTAGTGCAATTTCTGGGTCGTAGGGTAGTTCTATTTTTAATTTTTTGAGGAACCCCCATACTGTTTGCCAGAGTGGCTGCACCAGCTTGCATCCTCACCAACAATGCAAAAGAGATCCTCTTTCTCCACATCCTCGCCAACAACTGTTGTTGCCTGAGTTGTTAATGTTAGCCATTCTGACAGGTGTAAGGTGGGGTATCTCATTGTGGTTTTGATTTGTAGTTCCCTGATTATGAGTGATGTTGAGCATTTTTTCATGTGTCGGTTGGCCATCTGGATGTCTTCTTTAGAGAAGTGTCTATTCATGTCTTTTGCCCATTTCTTTACTGGATTATTTGTTTTTTGGGTGTTGAGTTTATCTTGATTTTTAAATTACCTATACAATAGGAAGAAGTATTATCAAGATCCAAAAAGAAAGGAATCTGTAGTCTATAAATTTGGGGACAGTTTAATTTAGTTGGAAAAGTGGTGGGGAAGAATTTCTTCATTTTTTACAAATAAATCAATTTTGGAGTCCCCCAGTAAACTCATAAATTTGAAAGTCTTGTTCCAAAATTTGTCTTCAATACCTTAAAAACTTCAATATTTCTAGTAGTTAAACCCAGGTCTTGGCACATAAATTTATTATAGATGAGTATTCTAAGAAAGGAAGAATTTAGGGGTGCCTGGGTGGCTCAGTTGGTTAAGCGTCTGACTTTGTCTCACATCATGATCTCGTGGCTCTTGCTTAAGAGCCCCACAATGGTCTCTGTGCTGACATCTCAGAGCCAGGAGCCTGCTTTGCATTCTGTGTCTCCCTCTCTCTCTTCCTCTCCCTTGCTTGCATTCTGTCTCTCTCTCAAAAATAAAATAAACATTAAAAAAATTTTTTTAAAGAAAAGAAGAATTTATAATTAAAAGAGAGAAGAACAGATGTATATACATATAAACCTAGTATTTCTGGAAAGATATATAAGAAAATGGTGCCAATAAAGGAAACTAAGAGAATTCAGGCTAATGATGTTTATTTTTTTAAGTGATATTTACTGTTAACATATGTATCTATTATCTCTAATTATTTTAAAATCACAATGGGATTTAAATTTGAGTTTAAAAATACTTTTGATTCCTCTTCTTAATTTTAATTTTAATTTCACATACCACCACACTGATCAGGGCTCAGTGGGGTTTTGTGCATTATTATTACTATTTGTGTTCATTTTATTTTGATATATAGTCTTATCAACCTAGAAATTAGGAAGCCAAATTCCAAATATCCTAAGGCAGAGGATGGAAAGAATTATCTTATCCTTAGTGACAATCTGTCATTAAAAAGAGAAATAAAAATCTTCCCTTCTCAATACCCAAGGCAGATTTACCAAGTTCATTCTGGCTTCTAACTTTCCAGGGCTTCAGAACCACTACCTAAAGTCTTCAGTAGAGATTTTAACCCTCACTGGGGCCATGGAGTATATTCGGTTTGGTGGAACATGGTGATTGAAATACGTAGAATAAAGCTTTGCTCGTGGACAAGAATATTTCAGATCATGGGCTGGGCTGGAGAAACAGTGACATCAGCCCCCAGTTAAACAGGTACTTGAAAATATACTGTGTGGGACAGAAAAAGGAAAGGACTTATACATAGATTACATCATAACAGTTGAAGAATTTTCACAAAGTGATTCCATATACAAGGCACTATGTATGGGATGGTCTTCCTCTACATTCTTAGAAAACCTCCAAATTTACAAAACTATATAAATAAATGTGTATGTGTGCATATCTTTATACATGTGTGCATATGTACTTAAATAACATATACATATATATATATATATATATAACATATATATATTAGCCACATATTTTATTGACTTTTGATCATCAAAATTGTATCAAATGTTCATTCTATTCTTCTTTTTCACTTGCTATAGGAATATGTTACTCACCTTTTCTTCACTTCATTTTCTAAGTTACTCAAAAATTTGATCCATGGGTAAAAATTTAAAATAATAGAGACATAGCTGCATATGTTCAGCTCACAAGGACTAGAATAATTTGCAAGCATTTCATCAATGATAGTTGCAATCAGCTACCTCATGCCAGAGTTAGACTTTTTCATGGTCAGCTAGGCTGTGGAGCATGCACAATACCTGAGTCTCTACTCTCAATCTACTCACTTATCCGCCATTCAAAAAACAATGTGGAATGCAAGTGACTAAGACTGAGTTCACAGGAATAACATTACATCGACTTACTTGAAGACTTCAGAACTAAGTTCAGATCAGAACGGCACAGACTATCCCTCCCTGGAAAGACTACTGTGCACCATCCCTTTCCTAGTCCTGGCACGCTGTTGACACAAATTACTAAGTTTTAGAGAACTTAGAAAAGGAATTTCAAGAATCTACCACGTATCTTTAACTTTTTGTTTGAAGGAGTTGACTGACCATAAAAAAAAGCATGTAGAAATAAGTTTTATTACAGAGCACAGTGCTTATACACAGTAAAGGAGGGAGAAGTAGGACTGTGTTCCAAGTGAAGCTTACTTGATTGGTAGAGCACAATGACTTACTGTCTTAGGAGCATCCCCACTTAACTGAAATGCAATGAGAAAATTCCATTACACTGTGCACCTACTGCTAACTAGAAGGCTCAACATTCACTCTTCCACCACTACCACAGAGGAAGGAATCTTTTTTCACTGCAGGCATGTTCTTGTCCATTATTCATTCAGTTATTCACTGTAACTATTACAAAGCATCCAAAAAATTAAAGTGGATTTACTAAAAAATGCATGTCATGGGGAACTTCTTCCCTCCTATCAAAAAAAAAAAAAAAAACCTCAATATTCAGTGGATGAAATTAATTTGGTTAAATTTTATCTCATTTATTATAAATACAAGTGGCTAATGCAGTATTAATCAGAATATTTTAAGGTTTTTACTCAAGATTTATGTCATGTATATGAATGTGGTATGAGGAAGTTTTTCTCATACCA
>NW_026057582.1:53186724-53258539 GCF_023721935.1 Panthera uncia | reverse complement strand
GCAAGTGTTCCACAAGATGAGCAAACATTTCTAATAAATTTTAATTTGATAAACAAGTGATTTCTTGCAATATGAGTAGTATGTGACACCGAATGTCACATGATCATGACTGAGCAAATGGTTGTTGAAATTCACTTTGATATACAAGTGCCCTGGATTACAAACATGCTTCCAGAATGAATTATGCTTGCAGACCAAGGTTTTACAGTATTCTAAAGTCTTTATGTCAGTTAAATATCAGTACGTAATCAGCCAGCTCAGATTTCTATAAATCATAAAGGAGCATAGTATTGGAAGAATTCATCTCAGTTCATCAACTTTGCTTTTCCTGATGCTCTCAAGGAGGTATTTTACCTTCTTTAAAAAACATGTTGGGGAAAAAAATCTAAATGCAGATTCATTACAGAGAGTAATCAACATAGACTAGTTACAGGGATTAACCCTGGTGACAGAGTAATATGGTTGGAGGTGGAGAGTTGGAAGTAAGAAGGTTACCTCCAAAGGGGACTCTTGATTGATCACTACCACTTGGAACTTTTTTTATTATATGCATTCTTTATTATTTGTATAACTGAAAGTGAAAATAAATATGTATATATTAAATAAACATATAGAGATAAACAGGAAGGAGAGAAAGAAAGAAGAAAAAGGTAGAAAATTGTGAATATACATATCAGGCTGAAAACCTAGGAAGAAAAAAATCAGGCAGAATTCTTAACTAGAATTAAGTGCTGATGTTACACCAAATTTTGGTGAAAACCATAGCACAATTATATGTCTGTCCATATGGATAAATAAAATATGAAATCTAATTAGGGTCACTTTTCTCAAATAACCTCTCTGGACAGGTGTTCAGTTTCCTTTATCTTCTCTTCCAAGTTCCTTAACTGCCTCCCTGCTTTAATATCTCTCCTAATCCAAGGGATCTTTTTTAAATCTCATTCTTCATTATCCCTAATGAGTAATCACTCTACAGCCATCTGGAACACCCTTTAGTATTTATTTTTGAATTTACTTGCAGTTTATGTGTCTCTCCAACATTAATGACCGTAAAGGAACAGACCTCTAGGACAAAGTGCCTGGTGTGACTGGTGGGCCATTCAGAGGAATGAGGAACTAGTTTCTAGAAATCAGATTGGTTTTAAAAGGTCTTTCCAACGTGGACAACTTTTCTCTCCCAGAATGCTTATGAAAGGCTTTCTACTTGCCTTTTAACAAAGAACTAAATTCAATATACCTTTTGAAGTTGAGACCAGTACCTGGTTTAAAAAACGAATCATCTTCTCCTTTGTGTACATATATCATATCTTGCTTCTAAATCTTATTTTTAGAATTTGACTAACTCTTAATTAGTCAAATTCAAAGGTGTTAACTTTAAGGGACAATTTCTTGGTTGTTTAGAAAACATTTTGAAGGGTATTTTAAGTGACCAAGAATTGTACCCATAATGAAATAAGTACATTTTTTTTTCTTATTTTTTCCTCAGGGATAGATTAAATGCTCTATAGATTTATTAAGGGCACACTGAATCCAAAATGTTCATGAATATAACATCCTCTGCTGAAATCATACATCTCCATACAATTTGAATGAACATTCTAGTAATGAAACATTTAACATTTACTAAGAATTTAATATATGCCAGGCACTGGGCCATGGGGCAGTAGGGCAGAGATTCCACAAAGCCAATTAAAACTACAAGAACATTTCCAGATATTTTTTAGGTAAAGTCAGCAAAGGGACTTTAGCCTTCTAAAACTTGCTAGATTAGAAGAGACTATGAATGTTAGGATTTGCCTTGCCATTTGTCTGCAGCAGCCTTCTAGCTGACACAAATATTCCATTTACAGTCTCCTCTTTCACCCCCTTTATAATCATTTCTATTTAACATAGGTTGCACTGAGCTGCTAAAAGATTCCAGGAACACTCAAATCAGTATCTACTTCTAGATGCTTCTCCTCTAATTATTAATTTTAATATATCTTATTATATCTTAATATATATCTTAATATATATCTTAATATATCAATATATTATATACCTTAATATATATAAATATAATATATAAGATATATATTATAATATATCTTAATATATCTAATTATTAATTTTAATATATCTTATACCTTTTGAAAACTTTCATTAAATCTTTTTAGGACAAAAGAAGCAAACACATGAACTAAATATCATAAAAAACGAAGAAATTCTTCCCCACCACTTTTCCAACCAAATTAAACTGTCATTATCTAAGTCTTGACACAGTGTCATTATCTAAGTCTCACATTTCTTTCTTTGCAGTGGTTATATCTAAAAGTTTAGGGTACTCGTTTTCCCAGTAAAATTAGATAAAATAGAATTAGTAGTATAAGTGTAAAAAAAAATCAAATTAAGCAGAGTCAGCTAATAAACCAAGATACAGAGTCCCCAAAACAAATCTCCAAACAGGTTTCAACTCCTTCGTAGCCATTGAAAATCCTTTCAAAAAGATTCATTTGGTTATAACTGTAGTTTGGCAGCTTAAAATTTTCCTCTTTCTAGTTGTTGTAAATCTACATAGGACCCTCTTTCAGAAAACATTTCAGTGAAATTGAATGGACATTAAATTGCAAATATGATAACATGAATCTCTACTTTCCTATTGACATAGCTTTCTAACAAATGGAATAACCACAGTGGAAAAAAGAAAACTATTTTTCAAGTCCGTTACAGACAAACCATCAATGTAAGTTATGGTCTAGAAAATCCAATTTAGGATTTGTCTGAGAGGAACATACCTCCCCCTCCTCCTCAGGAAAGGCAGACCCCATGGTGTAATACGTGATGCATGACAATGGCTGACGCAGGAATGCATATGAGTAATGCACACCTGTGCAAGCCCCACACACGGCAGGAAAACCTCTTAATAGAAAGGGGCCACAAGGCTTTCTAGAGACTATTAGGCAGTTCTATTTTTAGCTGAGTAACTCTCCTTCCGCCCACAATACGAAATTACAGGCTTGATGTTAATTATAGCTATGAAAGTATTATCTGAAAAATTAATTTTTATGCTGTGCAAACAGGTAGATAAACCAGGGAGAAAGTGCCACTGACACAGACAAGGTTTCTCTAGAGTCCAATGAGACCATCTGTGTCTTTTCCTGAGATTTTTCCTTTGGTTACATTTGAGCGGCAACATCCACTAGTGGCAAATGTTCTTATTTCAGAAAGGAACACCAGGGAAGAACAAAATAAAGCATTTTTTCCTTGTGACTGTCCTTATTAGTATGTATGCTCAAATGCATCAAACTAATGAGGCAGTGTCATTATATGGAACAGCTGTATTGAGTATTCCGGAAGTTTCAGTACATTGGAAGGCTAAAACAAAACCAAAAAAAAGCTATTAGTTAAACACAAGTAGTCATAAAGTAATAATGAAGACAGTCAAGCAATATGTTGACTTCACTAATAACTACTGCATGTGGTGTACAGGGTGGAATTTTAACATATTCATTTGTTTCCCTAAGCATAAATTACTAAAAAGCTACATTCTAAACAAAGTGCACAGTGTAAGAACTTTTTATGTTACGAAGTATGATCCCAACACATTTAAATTCTCCATTTTATTTAGAAACAGGACAGAAAGCACATTAGCTTCTAAAATCATCAATATGATGTTAAAGTCATTCATTTAATCTTGAGGTTAAAATAAATGATATCAACATTCTGCACATTTAAATAAAAAGCTAATGAAAAATAATAAAATTTGGAGGAAACATAGACAAAATCCTTAATCTTTATCCTCAGAATATATATGATAGTGGAAAAATTAAACTCATAGTTAAATCATGCGGTGAGCATTCTAAAATTAAGCAAGAAATGACAACTGTATAATTAGAAATGGAAGACAGGAAATATTTAATCCTTCTTGGCACTGTTGCTTAATGTATTCTATTATTAGCTGATTTTTTCCATTATAACAATTCTACAATCCCTTCTGTTCCCTGTAAACACAGGCTATCCATTGTAACATTAGACACAGCTCAATAAAACCCCAACACCAAAACCCTCCACACTTTTCTCTGATAATGACAGAGTAAATTGAGGAATATTCCTCCAGAAACTATATCTGTAGCTACTGTGTGAATTCAAGGAACAAAATAACCCATTTCCCCCCACTTATGCAATAGAATACACTGCCTCAAATCCTGTAAACAATGTGCTAATCTTCAGCTTTGTCATGATGTCTCTTGTTTTTTCTTAATAGTTAAGCATGGATAGGTCTAGATAAACCTGTGAAATTGGCGGGTTTTTTAATAGTACCTCCTCCCAAATTCCTCCTTTGTGCCTCACTCTCTTCTTCCACTACTACCCTAGCCTCCTCCAATCTCCTGTACCCTAATATTCTTCCCTAAATGTCAGAGTCTCCTTGTCCCAGGTCTAACATCCCAACCTGTTCATTCATTCAATATCTACTGAACACCAGCAATGTGCCAGATACTAGACACTGCACTAAACATGCCTTTCCCTTCCTTTCTTTCATGCATGCATGAAAATAGCCATCTGTTCTGTGTTCTATTCTCTCAGGGTCCTGTTCCTATTACTTTGATAAGTTATCCATGTTAAGATATTCATGAGTGGAAACTGTGTAATGTGTTACTTTTCAAGTTACATACAGTACTTAAAACTGATGTGCTGAATTTTAAGTGTCCAAGTAATTAAGTTGAAATCTTCTTTCCTAGAATTTTTGGAGCCATGGAGTGTTTTCTATAATACAGGTCCAAACAGAAGACCTAACCACAATGTAATGGGTCAACAGAAGAGACATTAGGACTAAAACTGGCTGTCATACAGAAGTAAGGTAAATACTCTGAGAACTGATATCTGCAGGGAAAAGTAGAATGAAGAAAGATCATTCCAGAAGGTCTGAGGAGAGTACTGTAACTTGCAACTGTTACTTCTTACCTGCATTTCTATAAGTAGCCTCCTTATTAGAGCAACTGAGTTCAGTCTTGCCCTACTTAATCCATTCTTGACACTACAGTGTCATCTGGAGTGATTTTTTGAAGTACTGTATTTGTTAATAGTTGCTACATAAAAAGTTAGTCCAAAACCAAATGATTTCAATTTTATTATTTCCCCATTTCTGTAGGTCACGAATCTGGGTGCGGCTTAGCTTGGTCTTCTGGCTTGGAGTCTCCCACAAGACTACAGTCAAGGGCCGTAGAAAACCCAAGGCTCGGCTGAGGAAGGATCTGCTGGGAAGCTCACTCATGTGCTTGTTAAGGACTCAGTACCTCTTAGGCTACCAGACTAAGGGGTTCATCTCTGTTTTCACCCCTTCCTACAGCCATGTTGAGCTACTTGCAATCATTCAGTTCCCCCAAATGCACCATGATTTCTCTTGGATGAAGACCTTGGCAAATTGTTTCCATTCCCTGGAATGTCACTTACAGTAAAGTGTGAGCATTATATAGTATTTAAAGTTTTGTGGCTGTAAGACATTACCAAGAGAATTCATATAGAAAGTTCTCCATTCCTTCTTATCTTGACCCCACTTCTGTCACCAGATTACCACCCTATTGTTTTATATCCCATTGCTGCAAATCTCTTCAAAAAGTTATCTGTAGTCTTTGTTTCCAAATCCCTCACCACCCTTCTCTCTTGAAACTACTTTAATCAAGTTTCTATCCCTATCATGTTGTTCAATCCAGTGGTCACTTCTCTGTCCTGATAATACTTGGCTTTCAGGAGTGTTTGACACAGCTGATCACCCCCCATTCTCTTTGCTGTGCTTTCTTCATTTGGCCGGGACTACACTCATAGTTTCCCTTCAGCTTCACTTGTTACTCCTTCCTGGATTCCTTTGTGCATTCCTATTTTTCCCCAGAACAAGCCCAGTACTTATTACCTTTCTAGTTTCTTTCCATGTTCATTCCCTTGATAATATTTTCTAGATTCATGATTTTAAAGACCATCCATCTGTTAATGACTCCCAATCTCTCTCCTGAACTCCAGACCTATATAGTCAATATCTTATTCTTCAGCTCCACTTGGATATTATATCATACAGGGTCCAGGTAAGAAACAGAGGGCATACTAATTTAGGAAATCTGAGGAGAGTTTATGGAAAAAGTGACTATTCACAATGGTGTGGGTGGAGTGTAGGGGAACCATGATAGATAGTATCTCTGGATCAATAGCACCAGAACTGTTAAGACCCATAAGTCCAAACTGATGAGGGGAAGGAATGGTTACTAGCAACCAGAAGGAGAGAATTGTGTAGAAGAGACTATCAGGAGATAGTGGTAACATTGAGTAGGGTAATACAGAGAACTTGAGAAAAATTTCACTGTGGGAAGCCAGGAAAATAGATTCATGATTTCATTCTCCTTCCTGCATCCATTCTGTAAGCTCTCCATTGGCTGAACACAGTTGGAAGCCAAAGGGCAAAGAGATCCCACTGATGAAATAAACAAAGATCAATTTCCTGGGGCAGAGAGCAAAACAGAGAAGAGTAGAGGAAGGATCTTACAGAACAAAGGGAAGATATTCTGTATTCATGCATAATAGGCATGTCAAAATTGACATTTCTAAAACTGAATATTTGCCCCAAAAAACTGCTCCAATCTCAACCTCCCTCTCTCACAGGACGGTGACTCCATCCTTCTGGTTGCTTATTCCAAAATTTTGGGGGTCTCCTGTGTTTTCTCAAAAACCCTCAAGCTATTCTGTCAGGAAATTCTATTGTCTCTGTATTTGAAATACATCCAGAATTCTACCTCGTCCCAGCACCTTTGCAAAACCATTACCTCTTGACTGAAATTCTGCAACACAAAAAAGGTAATATTCTATAAATATTTTGGTGATCAATTTTTGCAAAACATCTCTAAAGATTCATCTCTGTATGCATATGAATGTGTTCCCTAGTAAAAATTATATATAATTCTGCTTTTTGAATTATATTCTTATCCTATTTGTTACCAATCTTTTTTTTTTCTTAACAAATACATAGTTAATACAAGAGAGAGATTAGGAACTGCCCTCAATTATATACTTATAGTTTTACAAAAAGATTTGAAAAGGTCCAGAAAAATTACATGTCTGCCCCAGCAAGTTTGTAATGGTAAATGAGGAATGGGAGACAGATTACTAAAAATAAATTTAAATAATCCTCTTTAGTAAACCATGCTAAGCTTTGCCTGTTTGAGTCAGTTTTGGCAAAGAAATTCTGACTATGACAGTAAAAATGTGTGGATATATTTTGAAACTGTTCCAGGCCCAGCAAATGCCAAGATAATTAGCAAGTTTACAAACTGGGCTCTACTACCTTTTCTAAAGCAAATATCACAAACTTACAGGTCTTTTTCACCTTACTGATTGTCTATTTTTGGAAAACAAGTTGCTCTAGTTCTTTCAACAGAGATGTGAATAAAATAATCAGGTAATTTCTTCGTAAGAAACAGTTATTACTTCAATGGCACATTAAATTGGTGTATAAAATAAAAGTAAAATTAATATTATTCAGAAAAATAATCAATGGTCTGGGTACATTTGGTGTAAATGTACACTTAGTAGCTCTCTGTATGTTTATTAAGCTTTAGAGTTATATTAAAACTGAACATGGGGTCAAGAAAGGAAATTGCCTTTTAAAAGTCAGCTACCAATCAGTGCCCATTAGGTTTTAAAACAAAATAAAAATACTACATCCCAGACGACTCAGGGTCAGCTTACATCTTCACCAAAATGCATCAAACTCCTTTTACGTTCATACATTCGTTAAGAATGATCTGCAGGCTCATGATCTTGCAGTTCCTGAGTTTGAGCCCCACATTGGGCTCTGCACTGCCAGTGTGTAGCCTGCTTGAGATTCTCTCCCCTCTCTCTACCTGCCCCTCCCCTACTTGTGCATGTTCTTGCGCTCATGCTCTGTCTCTCTCTCTCTCTCTCTCTCTCTCTCTCTCTCACACACACACACACACAAATACATAAAAAGATAAAACTTAAAAAAAATCTTCTGGATCCTCTACTCTTGTCAATTACATTTTCTGTTTATAATGTATGCAATTTAATTTAAAAGAAATGTATAAAATACAATGAAATGCATGTTAAATCCATGTATAGTCTTTGGGCTAAATTGTAATAAGATTATTGCTCCCTTCCTAGGCTGTCTAGAAATTTAGTCAAGTAATCAAACATTTTATTTATGTTACACATGTACTTACTATAAAAATAGTAAGAAGAACTACTAAATTTTATTGACTGCTTGTTATCTCTCAGCCATAAACACAAACCAATTTAAACATATGAACTCATGTAGTAGTCATAACAACCCTGTGGGGTAGATACTAATATCCTGACTTATCCCAAAAAGGCTTCTAATTGGAGTTAGAGAATAATGTTTGTTTATGTTCATGAGCACACAGCTAGAATGATGGTTTATTAACTACGAGGGTTTCTAGCACACCTCCTCCTACAAAGGTGTGACTTGCCCAAGAGGTAGACGCTAAGTGAGTGACAGAATGATGAAATGTCCACATTTTAACGAGTGAGCTACTACTGACAGATGCTCTGAAAAGAGAACAAGTTCAGAAGACTGTGGTGTTCTCAGTCTCCTCAGGGAGTGACGCCTCCACTCAGAATTCTAATTTCAGTTTCCGTTACTAAGGAAGAGGAGCAAAAGCTGACAGCACGGGCCGTGGAGGAGAATGAAGGAGAAACGGGGCTGTGAATTCTTAATTAACGGGTTGTTCAGGGATGCCAGTGCAAGCTTTATAAAGCTGCTATGGAAGGTTGCATTTAGAATAGATACAGAAGCCACTCACTGCTATCACTAGCTTCAGGAGGCAAAAAGGCAGTTTCGAAAGTCCGAGCCAATGGTGAGAAGGGAAATTATTTCCTCTGAAAACCCTGAATCTGTTTCTCTGAAAGCACTTTCACACTGTTAAATGACTTGGCTAATGGTATGGCTCAGAGGTTTCAAAACTCAGTTTCCGAAATGAATTCAAAATATGCACTCAAGAAATGAAAGGAAAGAAAGAATCAGAAGCAAAAACACTAAAGACATTAATTATTTCAACTAATGTTAAATTCCTGTAGGAATCAGGGAGTTTCCTAAATATTTTCGGAAAGGTGAAAGTAACATAAAAAAAATCTCCTTTCTTCTAAGTAAAATTATTGAACTTCATAACAGCAGAAATGTTCATTTAATTATGCATCGATGGGCATATATTGAAAATTTACAAAGTCCCAGGCACTGTGCTAGGCACAAGAACTACTGAGAAGGAAGGCACATCCCTGAAGTTAAAGAAATCATGGCCTGCTTGGAGTGAATACCAAAATTTCCTATGGTAAACCATAGAAACCAAAAAGCTTTAAAAGTGGGATTTAAGGAGGTAATCAGTACTTTCATTTATAATTCCCTCAAGATGTGCACAAACTGGAAGAAGCAGTTATAAGGACAGGAAAATTGAATTTTTAAAAAATATATACCAATGGGAATGCAAGCTGGTGCAGCCACTCTGGAAAACAGTATGGAGGTTCCACAAAAAAACTAAAAATAGAACTACCTCACAACTCAGCAATTGCACTACTAGGCATTTATCCACGGGATACAGGTGTGCTGTTTCGAGGGGACACATGCACCCCCATGTTTATAGCAGCACTATCAACAATAGCCAAAGTATGGAAAGAGCCCAAATGTCCATTGATTGATGAATGGATAAAGAAGATGTGGTGTATATATATATATACAATGGAGTATTACTCAGCAATCAAAAAGAATGAAATCTTGCCATTTGCAACTACGTGGATGGAACTGGAGGGTATTATGCTAAGTGAAATTAGTCAGTCAGAGAAAGACAAAAATCATATGACTTCACTCATATGAGGACTTTAAGAGACAAAACAGATGAACATAAGGGAAGAGAAACAAAAATAATATAAAAACAGGGAGGGGGACAAAACAGAAGAGATTCATAAATATGGAAAACAAACAGAGGTTTACTGGTCCGGGTGTGGAGGGGAGATGGGCTAAATGGGTAAGGGGCATTAAGGAATCTACTCCTGAAATCATTGTTGCACTATATGCTAACTAATTTGGATGTAAATGTTAAAAAATAAAAAATTAAATTAAAAAATATATATATATATATCAAACCATATTTTCACAACTAATATTGTTTGCAAATGTATGAATATTACTTGAGACTTGTTTACAATCACAGTTGTCCTCAAACTTTTTGGCTTGTCAGATGTTTAGAGGGATTCACCCCGGTTAGTATAACTCTAGTATATTAATGTTTACTGGGCAACTTCACCTATCATAATCATGCTAGGGGCCAGAGGAACAAAGTGGGAAGACATGTCACTTGTCCCCGAGGAGCTCAAAGTCCAATGGGAGAGAGAGGCAAGTAAACAGTTACAGTACACCATATTGTAACTGTCAGGATAGACATGCGTGCAAGCTGCTGGGAAAGCCAAAAGAAGGGATTCTACAATCATGAGAGTAAATAATTAGGAGACTGTTCATAGCTCAACATCGAAATCCCTTGCTGATAATCAGAGTCTTCCAACAGAGGAATGAGCAATCTTGCTATAGAGGGATCCATCAGAGCTCAAGAAATGTTAAAGCAGACCGATTATTGACACATGGTAGAAAACTTCTAAGAGATGACACTAGGTAATAATCTAGACTTTCCAATTGGATCCAATGCATAATTTCCAACTCTGGATAGATCCTCCTAAGCTATACTTGCATAGCTTTATGAAAAGTGGGCTCTTCTGTACCTATCTTAAAGGTTCCTCAGTGCAGACTGCCCACAAAGGTTTTGAAGATCTGCAGGCTGGAACAGTCTCTGCCAAGACAGCTGGGCCCACATCACCAGACAGCCAGGTACTCCATAGCAGTAATCAATGTGACTGTTCCTTTGTAACATGACTGTCCTAAAGATCAAAATTGTCAGCATCCTCATAAACTGTACATACTTTTCCAGCATTGCATTTTTGAGGCATCTTATACTTGGTCCTCACTCTCCAATACTGGCCTCTGCCCCCTGCCACAGTTGTAAAATCTCCTCGTTTTTCCTCTTCTCTCTACCATGTTTTTTCTTAAGTCACAACCCAAACTCTTAATTCTTTAGAAATTTATCTCAGTTCATCACATTGGTTCATGGCCTTCCATAGCAAATACTGACCACTGAGATTTGAAACCCTGAAAATGTGGTTAGAAAAAAAATGTTTCCTCGAAAGCAAAAGTAGAAAAAGGAAATCTTTCCTCAAGCCCATTTACCTTTAATAATAATAAACCTTAACATACATTGAGTTCTCCCTAGATGACTAATACCCTTCTATACACTTTATAGGAACAACTTAATCATCACAACTGAGTATAGTCAAATATTGCTAATATCACCATTTGACATAGGGAAGTGACATGAGTAACTTGCCCCAGATTTCTCACTTCATAAGCAACAGAGCTGGGGTTCAAACCCAGGCAATATGAGTTCAAAGATGGGGTACCCAGGCAATATGAGTTCGAAGATGGGGTACTCAACCACTACTCTACTCTTCTCCATCTCTTGAGTATATGACACTTTTTACTCTTATAACTCCTATGAGCACACAAACAAGGTGACTGATTTGTTACCTACTTCTGCTTAGAGAAAATAAAGCAGAGAAGATGGGGGAGGGGAAGGGCTAGTTTCTAGATTAACAATTATAACCCCATAGATTATGTGCTAGAGCCAGTCTAGGCATGCGCCTATTGAAGAAAGGATAAAAACCACGTGAAATAGATCCACTCTGATGCTATAAATTTAAGATAACTAAGCAAAAGAACTGTAACCCAAGAGAGACTGATACAAAGTAATATCTACACATAGAAGATAGGAAGATCTTTTCTAATGTGGAGATATAATGAGGGAGACAGAGCAAAGGCCACCACATGTGAAGGATTACTGCCTTCAAAACTACACAGAATGTTCCACAGCAGTATATTTTGCCTGCACTATTATTAGGACCTGCTCATACATTGTAACACTGATGTTAATTTATTCTATTATTATCCATCTGTCTAGCTCTCTTCCCAAATTTTATAACTAGTAAAAACTCACATTCCACTAAATTCTAAGAAATTTGAGGAAAGAGTCCGTGTTTTGTTCTTTTTTGTACCTCCCCAAACTCTTAGAACACTATATGAACAATAATAATCATTTAATAAATACATGTTGAAATCAAATCTATTAAAAATTTAGATACCTTTCCTGGAAGGAAATACTTTCTGCAAAACCTTCTGAAAGGAATTAGATTAAAGAGGAAATGGAAAAGTTTATTTTAATCAAACTCACCAAAATGGCATACAGCAAAGAAGTAAAAAATATTAATAATTTTGAAAAGATCAAGGTAAAGAAAGTTTTGCAATTTAGAAAGAAAAGGGTCACTAGGAAATGGAAAATGAATCAGAGAATGCAAAATTCATTTCAAATGGATACAAAAGAGACTGAGCTTTCAAAATGCAAAGTTGCACTGGAAACAAGATGACTTTTTGTAAAGCTTTTAAGCTCTAACCCCTGGCACAAACTCAAACTGGAGCCTGGCTTTGGGAGAGGATTTCTCTTGGTATCTATGCTGTTGTATTTTCACATCCTTTAGAGCCACCTGTTGTATCTTGCACCTGTCTGCTCTTAAGTGATTTACTACAATCAAGAGTGTGCATGTGTTTTCTAGTTGCCTGAGTTGAGCCTCCTCTTTTCAAAATAGATTTAAGAGAGAGAGCAAGAAAAAGAGAAAGAGCGAGAGAGAGAAAGAGAGCTAGAGAGAGACTTGCCTGGATAAAATTATACCACTTTAGTTTCCCCATGACTGTTATCAAAGTTAATACAAAAGTATGAATGTTCTGATCTTACCCCACCCCAACCCCCAACAATGATAGCTTTCTCACTTTCATCCCACAAATTCAAAAGTAGACAATGTAACTAGCACCATGCAGTATTAGTAATCTGTTCTCTGAAGAGAAAAATTGCAGGAGCAAGATAAGTTGTCAACAATGCTTGGTGGGCTTTTGTTCATCATCACATGGCAATTGCAACATGTATCTCCAAGAACCTTCTTTACAGAATGAACTTCTTATCACTCCACAGCAAGCATAGACTACTAATTGAGGGAATCAAGCATTTTCTGGAAAACAGTGGCCTTTTCTCTGCTTTGAAAATTATGTAGGATACAAAAAACAACTGCAAGTAAAATTGTAGGTGCAGATTCTTCATATTCTTATGGGCAAAATATAGGCCCATTCATCCTCTCCCTCTCACCCTCTCTTGCCCTTGCTCTCCCTTTCTCTCCCTCTCTCTCTCTTTCCTCTAACCCCCACACTTCTTAAAAGCCTTGTTAGCATTTGTTAAGAGTGTCTCTCTGGCAAGTTATAAAACAGCAATGTTACTCATGATTATTTTTAAATGTTATTTTTTCATGATCAAAATACATTGTGATGCCAATGTTCATGTTAAGAAGAAATTTTAAACTCTTTCAATGTTCTTTCTGGAAAAACGCTCCCAGATTACAACTGGTCAAGATGAGGCAGGCCAATATATGGCCCACAGGGGGAATCAGAGTTCCAAAATATTGGTTTTGTTGAGTTAGAGAACGAGTTGGTAAACTTTTTCTGTAAAGAGCCAGATAGTAAATATTTTAGACTTAGTGGGTCTCATACAGTCTCTGTTGCAACTACTCAACTCTGCATTGTAGCATCAAAGCAGCCACAGACCATAGATAAACAAATGGGAGTGTCTGTGTTTCAATAAAGTTTTATTTGCAAAAGTAGATAGCAGGATAAGACAAGTGTTGCCCATGGACCTTGGTTTGCCAATCTCCGATTTAGAGGCAAAAAGACAGCTCTCAGAAATTGGACACCAGTTTCATCTTACACAGCAAGAAAAGAGAGAATGTTCCTGGCCCAAGTGAAGATAATAAAGGGAGAAAAGTGGCACATAGAGTTGTTGAGCTATAGCTAATATTTATGTGTTATCTTTTGTATATTTCTTGATAACGTGATGTTACCAAGGTAAGCAATAGTTAGATGATTTATTTAAAGTCAAAGTAAGCTATGTCTTTGAAGAATCATCAGCACAACAAAAAGTCAGTAGGCTGGTTATTTGTACACAATATCATCTACCTTAAAACTGGGGAGGGAAGGGCAACCTCAGAGAAGCCTATCAAAGTTTACTGCAACTATATTAGCTAATATTGCTAAAAATTTTTATTTTTAGTTATAAAGAGATAGCCAATTCTTCAGTATAAGCTAAAATATTTAACATGGTCCCACCAAACTATTAAGCAGTATAAAGAAACTACACACACACACACACACACACACACACACACACACACACCTCTTTTATATAATTTAATTGTGACAATGCTGATGATAATGATTATAATAATAGCTATAAGTAACAGTACTTGCCTACTGTATATTGGGATTTATAATAGGTTGTACAAAAAAGCATATCTAATCCTCAATAACCCTATAAAATAGGTATTATTATCCCATCTTCCACAGATAATGAAATGCATGTAGTTATTAAGTGGCTACAGCTGAGATTAGTCTGACATCCATACATACAACTTTCCACACAAGACTGACCAAAATTTTCTAGTTCTCCCACTTGTGAAATAAAAGTTAATTCAGTTATATAAAGTTAAATTTCCATCTGTGGAATTCTGACCTAACATACTTGTTAGGTATACAGCCCAGAGGAGCAAAATGTGATGTGCACCCACTCTCCAAGACCAAAACTCCATAGCAGAGTAGTAATTTGGATATGATGGGGATGAGTCATGTAATTATAGCAAGCCAACATTTTTTTTCAACTACCGACTAAGGCAAAGAAGTAAGGCAACTCACCCTCAAGCTAAGACTAAGAAACGAATACTAGGCTACTCAAAATTTTTAAATTAAGTTTGTGAGCAAGATGATGGAATAGGAGCCCACCACTTCCATTCATATCCATCCTCGGCAACAACAATCTGGTAAACATCCATGGTGAAATCCCATGCCTTTGTGGGAGCTATGGGATCCAGGTAAAACACTCTGAAACCTAATAGAGCCAAAGACCCAGGAGGGTCAATTTGAGAAGGCAGGCCTGCTCCCAGATGGCAGACTCACTGACCATGGTCCTGGCTGCAGTCTCAGAAATAGCCCCAAACCCTCAAGGACTTGGCTATAGCCCTGTTTGGCCTTGGTTCTGCCACAGGGCCAATCAGCAATGATCAAGGTCAAGAATTATACCCATCTCTGTTCCCAGTAACAGGTTTGCCAATCTCAGTCCCAGCTATGAACCCAGAAACAGCCCATGACTCAGCTGGAACTCCTCTTAGCTGGCAGTCCTACCCACACAGATGGTAGGGGAAGACATGCTTGTGCATGCCCCTAAGGCAGGTCCACTGACCTCATTCCAACTGCACATCTGAAATGGCCCTGTATGGCCCCTCTCAGCCACAGGCTAGTACATTCCTATCAACCCAGGGTCATGCTGGGAGATGCACATCTTCATGCCCCCTGTGGTAGGCCCACTGACCTTGGTCTAACTACAGATCTTAGAGAAGCCCCATAACCTGGCTCCAGCCCTTGACAGCTACAACAGAAAGTAGTCCTACCTACTGAGGGACCCAGAAGGAGACACCCATCTATGCCCCCAAAGGCTGGTCTGCTGACCTCAGTCTGATGTAGATCCTGAAGTGGCCCTGTGACTCAGATCCCACCATACATAGTCATAGTCCAGAGGCAGTCCTGCCTGCACAGGGACTTAGTGGGAGAAATTTCTCTGTGCTCCCCAAAAGCAGGACCACTGACTTTGGTCCAACTGTAGATCATGAGGCAGCCATGTGGTCAGGATCCAGCCCCAATCAGACATGAGCATCTAGGGGCAGTCCTGTCATTCAGGACACTGGCAGGAGGCATGCCTGTCCATGCCCCTAAAGGCAGGCCTACAGATATCGGTCCCAACTGTGGACTTTTAAGCAGTCCTGTTACTCAGTTCTAACCCCCCTCAGTTGCAGTCTGAGGCCAATCCTGCCACTAAGTGATCCACTCAGTGGCATGTTGGGAGCCCTCCCAAGGACATAATAGGAGCCGCACCCATCCACATACCTGATAACAGATCCATTATCTGTGGACCCTGAAGTAGACACTTAACCCAGCGTTAGCCCTACAGACCAAGTTACCAGGTCCCACCGGTTGAGGACCCCAATGTAAACCAAGCAGTAGACACATGACCTGACTTTAAACTTGCTTGACTGCAGTCACAGAGGTGATACTTGGAGACACAACAGGAAATGCCAAAAACACTCTGTAAAGACTGAAAGAGGTACTTGTTTCTTCAAAAGCAAAGACCTAATGCAAGACTACACAGATCATGAAGAATAAGGCAAACATGGAACCATGACAGGAAATTAATAAAGCTCTAGTAACCAACCTCAAAGAGATAAAGATCTGTGAATTGCCTGAAAAATAATGCAAACAATCATCTTAAAGAAGCTCAGTGAGGGGTGCCTGGATGGCTCAGTTGGTTAAGCTTTGGACTTTGGCTCAGGTCATGATCTTGTAAGCTCGATCTGTCAGTTCGAGCCCCGGATTGGGCTCTATGCTGTCAGTGCAGAGCCCATTTTAGATCCTCTGTCACCCTCTCTCTCTGCCCCTTTCCTGTGCACATACACTCACACACTTTCTCTCAAAAATAAATGTAAAATTAAAAAAAAAGAAGCTCAATGAGATACAATAGAAGACATATAGACAATGAAATGAAATCAGGGAATAATAGATGAACAAAATACAAAGTTTAGAAACCAATGAGAAGAAATAGAAACCATTAAAACACGCACACACACATACACACACACACAGAAATCCTGGAGCTGAAGAATACAATAGCACTGTTGAAAAATTCAGTGAAGACTTCCAACAGCAGACTTGATTGTGCAGAAGGAAGAATCAGCAAACTCAAAATCAGGTCATTTGAAATTAGCCATTTAGGGAAGCAGAAAGAAAAAAGCACCAAGTGTACACAATGAGGAAAGAATAATCTCCTCAATAAATAGTGCTGAGAAAACTGGATATCTAAGTGCAAAAGAATTATACTGGACCCTTATACCAAATACAAAATCCACTTGAGATGGATTAAAGACATAAATGTAAGGCCTAAAAGTATAATAAAGAAACAGGAGACATTAAAACGAATACCATAGAAATACAAAAGATCAAAAGAGACTAATATCAAAATTATGCCAACAAATTGGATAACCCAGGACAAAAAGGATAAACCTAGAAACATAGAACCAACCAAGATGGAATCATGAAGAAACAGAAAATGTGAACAGACCAATAATGAGTAGGAAGATTGAAGCAGAAATCAAAAACCTCCCAATGATGAAAAACCCAGGACAAGATGGCTTTATGGGTAAATTCTACCAAGTAAGTAAAAAAGAATTAAAACCAATCCTCTCAAATTCTTCCAAAAAATTGAAGAGGGGGGATCAATTCCAAACTCATTTTATGATACCAGCATTGCCTTCATACACAAGAAAATGAACACACATGCAAATTTCCATAATGAAATATGAATAAACCAAATTCAACAGCACGTTAAAGAGATCATACACTATGATCAAGTGGAATTTATCCCTGGGATGCAAGGATAGCTCAATATAGGCAAATAAATAAAACTCTTAGAAGAAAACACAGAGGAAAAAAGTCCTTGACATTGGTCTTTGCAACAATTTTTTTGGATAGGACAGCAAAAGCATAGGAAACAAAAGCAAATATTAACAAGTGAGGCTACATCAAACTAAAAGTCTCTGTACAACAAAGAAAACTATCTACCAAATGAAAATGTCACTTATGGACACTGGATGGAACTGGAATTCTGATATATTACTGATTGGAGGTGTAAAATGGTATAAACATTTTGGAAAACATTTGCACAGCTGCCCATAAACAATTTTATTCTAGTTATTTAGCTAAAAGAAGTGAAAAGTTATGTTTACAGTATCACTTGGACACTAATGTTTGCAGCACCTTTATTCATAATAGTTTTAAACTAGAAACAATCCAAATGATCATCACCAGATGAACAAACCGTGATCTAGTCATACAATGGAGTATTACTCCATAAATAAAAAATTAAAATGTACAAACTACTGATACATGGGAAAACTTGGAAGAATCTTAAAAGCATACTAAATGAAGCAGATTAATTTACAGTAACAGAAAGTGGGCTCGTGGTTGCCTACAGTGGGGATCAAATACAAAGGAGCATGAGAGAACTTTCTGCAGTGCTGGAAATGTTCTATAACTTGATTGGGGATTGGCAGTTACAAGGTAGCTTGGGTATTTACATTTTTAAAACTCATTTAACTGCACACTTTAATGGATGCATTGGCTGCATGAAAATTATACTAATAAAAAATGAGATAATACTAATAATATAGGATTTTATCTTGTTACTAAATATATCCAACCTCAGAAATTATATAGCCCTCTCATTTAATATTATATATAGCAGCCCCAATAATCATCCTCAATTTTCCTTACTTTTTCCCTATGCTACTTGTTAGTTGTCAGCAACTATCATGGTTATACTTTGTACTTTTTGAAGAAACTAAACTATAACACAAATGGAAGTAATTGTCATAACTTACCTTAAAAAGAATACCAAAAAGCTGATACGCACCCTCCCCACTACCTATCCCTGACCTGTCCATTGTAGGGATCCTAAATTCTGAAAATATCCAGGAAAGTAATACCATGTATGAAAAGACCCAATATTAAACATCAGGGAGTAGATTAGAGAATTAGATCAAGGGAATTTGTCAGATAATTTAAAAACCATTAACATTGTACTCTCCAAAATAATCCAGCATTTTTTAAATGCTAGTAAGAAATTCAACATATAAATTTGATTTTAAAGCCTGACTCTTAGGGATGCTTAATCCACAGAAAATGCATATATCCAAAGTAACAGAAAAGATTCCCTTTAGGTTGCATTAAATTATGGATTTATAAGTTATTAATGAAGCCCTCATAGAAAACCTTGAAGATTTAATGAAGATGATGGCAGAAGGAAATGAAGTAAGGTACGACCAGGGAAAACAAAGCTTAAATCAGCCTAAATTTGAGGTCTTAATTAAGGCAAGGTGGAGAACAGAAGTGAATCAAAATGTAAAAGAAATTTTTTTAAAAACCAGAGAAGGGACATTTCTGTCTTGATTTTGAACTTGGTCTAAATGATTTGGAATATCCATGTGTCCTATGTCATGTCTCTTTTATCTCATTTCAGGAGGTATCTATATAAAAAACAATAAGTCATCTGTCCAAGTATACCATAATCTGGGCCTTAATATCCCCCTGATCCCCTTCTAGCTCCTTGCAATGGTCATATCACAAAATCCTATTACATCTACAATAGGAGGGTTTAAGTTGTATCATGTTGTCTACAGAAACTGCAGAGTATTTATAGGCTTAACTAACATAGAAAAACTAAATAGAAGTCCAAGGTTATATAAAGAACAGGTGGGTGCTCTAGAGGAAAATACTGATCCATTAATCACTAAGAGCCTGGGTAGCTCAGTCAGTTAAGTGTCTGAGTCTTGATCTCACATTTCGTGGGAGTGCAGAGCCTGCTTGAGATTCTCTCTCTCCCTCTCTCTCTTCCCCTCCCCTGATCTCCCCCTCTCTCTCTCTCTTTCTGTCTCTCTCTCAAAACAAATAAACTTAAAAAAGTAATAACTGAGAACAAAATGCTGCAGGTAAAAAAGAAATCCTTGTTAAGTGCCCCAGATCAAAAAATGAGAGCCTTTTTAAATATTAGAAAGCCACATTTGTGTTTGTTTATATGTGATCTATTCTGTATATAAATGTTACTTATTTTGCACTTATCGATAATTCAGGAATTTATTTCACACAATTATGGGGCCACATAGACTTTGTAGACACTGTACAGAAATGAATATCAAACTATGGCCTGTGTGGCTCAATAGCTTTGCCAGTAAGAAACCAGAAATAACCACAAGCAGCTCTACTTAGCTGGAGCAAAGATTCTAAGCTCTGACATCTTCAAAATAACTTGGGAGAACTGAAATCAGTTTTTCCAGTTTACAACATTCAAGGGTACCAAGAAATCCTGTTACATTTCAGGCTGGAGACAGAAAGCACAGAGCGCATGGCTCAAGGATAGGAATTAGAGAGTAATTAAGGTGCCTTGTCAGACCCTAGCAAGAAACACTTGTAGGACCTTAAGGATTAAAGCCAAATCCTTCTGAAATGCAAAAAGAGCACTAAGTTTGAGTGAGGTTGCAGCCACAAGTAGGCACAATTTATGCTGCTGGCACTTTTGCAGAACAGAGCAGAAGACGAGAGTCCAGTTTAGGGAGGGAGGGAGTGGGGGGTAATGTGTGTAGAGAAGCACAGGGATGGGCTCCCAGGTCAGTCACTGCACAAACCAAGGTGAGAGTAGCTACTACTGATTACATGTTTATGGCTATATTTGTTGGGCATGATTATCTCACTAAATCTTCATAAGGAATACTGTGAAAAAGGCACCATTAACTATTGCCCAAGAAACTGAGCTCCCACCCGGTGTGAATTGGAAGGACCGGTTTTTGGGGTGGTGGTCTGCTTGCAGGTCCTCGAGCCCCTGTGTGTCCGCCGAGCCACAGTCTGAACCCCACCCTTGCCAGCAACACCTTCCCTTAGAGATTGGCTTGGTTCTTCCATCAAGATATATAGATCACCTTCAGGTGGGCCAGACTTACCTGGGAGATAAGGGAAACCAGGGCAGTAGCCCATACCACAGACATAGGGGCGCACAAGACTGGTGAGTTCCTTTATAACTTAAAGAACATCCATTGCCTGCAGCAAATCTATTATACAAGTTAAATTAAAATATAATGCTTCCAGGCACTTATCCCTGGAAGTTAAGTTCCAGAGAAATTAAACCTGAATTTTTAAACGTCTTAAGAACTTCTCTTCTTAAGAAGAAAGCTTCCTTGTTCTTCTCAGTGTTAAAACTAGAGATAGAGTCTGCATAGATTTCAACTAAAGCAGGGCCTTTTCCCCATAGGTCTGCACTCATAGAACAGTCTTTGCTGACTGTGTGCCTTTGACCACAAACTATAAATAGCCTCACCCCACCAGCCTGTTCTATGCATTCTTTCCTTCTAAACCTTATCCATTACCACTATTTTGTGAAATGTGGCTTCTTTTCTTTTTAACCAAGGCTAAGTCAAGTTTCCTGTTTCATAAATCTGATTTCCTCACCACTTCACATACAAGAAAACTGTAGTGTACAAGGTTCACATACATTTGAATTCACAAGTCAGAACTTGAACCCAGGTCCTCCGACTCCCAATCCCATTTGGACTTGCTATATTATTCTGCCTCTCTCACAAGTGCTGATCCAACAACTGAGGCAATGACAAGTTCAATATGAGCAAGAAGTGCCATGGGGCCAGCAGTCTGGATGTATTTCTATGTGGAAGTGGGTTTTTTAGATTCAAAGTTCTGGAAAACAAATTATGTTAAACAGGATCTTACTCTCTCTGAGCCTATTTCTAAACCTAGAGAGTGCATTAGAAATTTAAGCAGCTATGCAAAAATGCCAAAGGCATGAGAAAGCTATGCCACCATGTTTTATCTGAATAAAGCAAATTCCTTTATATAGACAGAACACCTCTGCCACCAGGCTACTAGAAATGGACTGACAATGACTCTTGGTGTCCACTAGAGGCAGCATGGTGTAGTAGTTATGAAAGCAAGTCCTGAAGTCAAACCACCTAAGTGAGAATCCCTGGTCCACCTCTTTCTACTTGTGTGACCCTGGACAAATTACCTTAATCGCTCTCTGCCTCAGTTTCCTCACTTATGCAATAAGAATAATAATAGTATTTATCTCACAGGCTTATTGTGCTGATAACGTAAGTTAATGTACATAAAGTGCCAATAAACGTGCTTATTATTTAGCAAACACTCAGTAAGTTACCCTTACCATCAACAGGTGAAATGGAGTTGAGAGATGTACCCGGCCTCCACTGTCTGTTCTTATCATCTTAGATCGGCAGGTATGAGACACTGTATGGCACAATGAATGATCAAAAATATTTAACAAAGATAGGTTGGTTTCGAAGACACACAGGTTACTTTGGAATGTGGGGTAAGTACAGAAAACCTGCTGGCCATGGCAAGTGTCTTCACTCAAAGTCTAGCTGACCTGACAGGTGATCTACCTATCTTGATGGAAGAACCCAGCCAATTTCTAAGAAAATGTGTTGCTGGCAAGATTTGTCTAAGTAAACCAGCTGGGGCTAGTAGTGGGGCTCAGTAGTGGGGCTACTGAGAGCCAGGCTGTCTTGTTCGGGATTTGCTTACTGCCGTGTATAGTTATTATTTTGCTTACTGAGCATTTTTCTGTTCTTAAGGCACCCTACCCTGAAGTAGATTTCTTTAAATTTCTCTAGGGAATCATCCCTTACTGACACTGTCTGGTTCCAGTGGTGACCAAACCTGAAAAAAAGGGCTGCACAACCCATGTGCCCTCTCCTTTGACTCAAGGTTAGCTATGTAACTCAAGCTGTTCTAGTCAGAGTGAATGGCAGTACTTGCTGGGAGTTCCCGGGGGGGGGGGGGGGGGAACAAAACTGCTTTCACATCAACTGTATTTTTTTAATGTTTATTTATTTTTGAGAGACAGCAAGTGGGAGAGGGGCAGAGAGAGGGAGGAAGATAGAGAATCTCAGGCTCCTTGAGGTCAGTGTAGAGCCCAACGTGGGGCTCGAACTCACAAACCCTGCAATCATGACCTGAGCTGAAATCAAGAGTCGGACGCTTCACCAACTAAGCCACCCAGGCACCCCATCACATCTACTGTATTTTAGTCTAGGAAGATGTGGGTTAGCACTGCTGGGTGACTTTTTTTTTTCCTCTAGAGACTGAGAAGAAATACAACAGAAAAAGAGGTAAGAAGTAAAGATGGGGGATAAAGCCCTAGTGGCATATTTTAAGCCCCTGACCAAGCTACACTTAAAATAAGACCATCCTTTAGATTTTCAAGCTATTTGAACCCATAAATTCTCCTGATTTTTAAAGCCAGCTAGGATTGGTTTTCTGTCACATTGAACAGAAAGAATCCTGATAGTGGAAGGCATCATTTCTGTAGCTGACAAAAACTAGAAGGGTCAGATATGGGGGATTCATAGAGCATGCTCAATGGTGCTCTTCAGTATCTTCAGTTGGATCCTTGTGTGTTTGCAACCAGCTCACATCAAATTTTGAGAGTGTTTGATATGTATTTTAAATATCCTGAAATAATCTTTCCCAAATATCTTTAGTTTTATACATGTGGATCCCATATCTCTATTTACTTTTAAGTCTGTCTATAAGGCTCACAGCTCAAAATTGTTATTTTATGACAAGCCTTAAGCAAAAACAAAACAAAACAAAACAAAAGCCTTAATCATCTATTCTAGAAATCTAATCAAGTTGAAAATAAACACAAAAATTCAGTGACCAAAAATGAAACAGTGAAAGATCTTTATGATTTTTTCTTAAGCACCAGCATATTTTGATAAACTAATGCAAGTATCCAGTTTTAGGTATGTCACTTTTGCTAGCCTATAGAAGGCATACTGTAGCACAGACACTGTAGTAGTGTGAGTGCAATCAGGAAAGAAACCACACAGTAGGTTAAAAGGGGGACAGTTAATATAAAGAATTATTAAATATAATAAAAGTAACTATAAGAAAACTACAAGGAAACTCACCCTAGGACTGAGGAAGAGCATTCAGGGAAGAACAAATTTAGAGGCGATCACACTGCTGGAGAAGGTATGGTTGGGCTACCATACAGCAGAGAATTTCACTGGTTCAGTAAGGCCTGAGCTGGCCTAAATTGCTGGTTAAGACATAGGCAACTCTACCCAGGGCAGCTGGGTGGCTCAGTCGGTTGTCTGACTCTTGGTTTTGGCTCAGGTCATGATCTCATGGTTCCTGAGTTCAAGCCCCACGCTGGGTTCCGTGCTGACAGTGCAAAGCCTGCTTGGGATTCTCTCTTTCCCTCTCTCTCTGCCCCTCCCCTGCTGTGTGCTGTCTCACTCTCTCTCTCTCTCTCAAAATAATAAATAAACTTAAAAAAAAAGAAAGAAATGGGCAACTCCAGCATACAGGTGGAAGAGGAGATGAACAGCAACCAGTGACATGGGTATGCAGTGGGAGACTGGGGACTGCTGGGGACAAGAGGCCTGCAGAACACAGGGCACACAGTAGGTCTGGCTACTCTGACAAGATATCTATAGGAAGGTAAGAGCCAGGCCTATAAGGCTGCAAGACCTTGTAAGAACTGTTTTGGGCCTATGGGTGGGACAGGAGCCACAGAATGTCCTGACAACCATACTAACAAGCCCTAGTTCCACGTTAAGAGACAGCAAGAAAACTTCTTCCTCCTGCAATATCCATACAGCATCCTATACTGGACTGGTGCTCACTTTAAAGAGGAGATACTTGAAGGAATGTCATTGTTTCTCACAAACAAATATATTGAAGTGTGCATGCAGTGCTAAGAAGCAATAAATTAATAACAGCCTCAAAGCAAAGTCAACCCATCTCTATCCTATGAACTCTTCTTTCTGTATTTTTCTTGCCCTCTCCATTTTTCACTTTATTTCAGAAACTAACATTTATTGAGTACCTACTATTCATCCAGAAATTATAAAAAAAAAAAAATACAACCCTTGTCTCCAAGGGGCCAGAGGGGATGCAAACAAGAAACAATTGAAATGCCATGTGATGAGACTATAATAGAGATATGTTCACCAAATTAAGCTTTGCCTGTGGAACTCAAGAAGGGCTTCCATCAGGCATATGAACTTCACTATGTTGTGGCACAGCAGTGTTTTGAAGCTTATAGCAAGTAACTTATTGCTAAAGATGATTAATATGTTGAGGTTTGCATGATTTGGGTTTTGTGAATTTCAGTGCAGTTAAGGTATTCCCTATAATATCACTTTCATGTTCTTGAATGCTCATAGACTTCTATTAAAGGGCAAAAACTGCAGGAACTACACATAACCCAAGTCTATGTAATTTATGATACTGCCCACAATCTTGATGTGCCCATAGGAATATGTTATATTCACAAGACAATTGCATTTGATAGGGAACAGAGGGCATACACAGCTTTCAGTAAGCCTCAGACTTTTGTGATCCTGAAATTTCTAATACAATGCAATTAAAAAGAATCCAAATACAACCTTGCCCAGAGATGGGAGGCAGTCCTAAATTTGACAAAACCTAAAAAAGGCAATTGTATTTCTGAGTCTGGAAGTTAGATATGAGATATGACCTGGAGAATATCAGTTTGAAAGTCAGTATGTTAGCTCCTATTGAAATCATGGGATTGCATAGCGAGGGACTATAATGAGAGAACAAATGATTGTCTTAAGTTGGGTTCCTTAGAAACAGTCCAAGGTGGGAATTGTTCAAATGATTTACTGAAGGAGTGCTCTCAGGAGAAGGAGAGTGGAAGAAGCAGGATATGCAGGGGGAAAATCAAAGCAAGAATATGGTCTCAGAACCTAGCTTCAGCTTCATCTCATAGAGAGGCCTGAATCAGCAGTGTACCAGAGTTGGCTTCACCTTGAGGCAAAGAGGCCAGGTTTTCATAGTGCTCCTCCCATTAGAGAGCCATTAGCTGTACACTGCCTTGAGAAAAGAGCTGAGCATGACTTCCAGGAGAGGTGGCTCTTTATTTTGGCAAGTCTTCAGAGAAGGGGGTCAGTTGTGAGCCATTAACAACCAACACTGACAGCAGTTGAGGAGTTAAGTGCACTGGCAGGTAAAAGAGATCTGAGTGGGCACAGTTCAAGATCGAGGAATGAATCCTGGGGAATCAAAATAGAGGAAGAAGACCTTTGAGGGAGACCAAGGAGGAGAAGCCCAAGAAAAATGAAAATAATCAAAAGAGAATGGTAATAGTAGTAGCCATAATAGGTGCATCTCAATATCATAATCGAAACCACAGTACTGAAAATATGGCAGAGTGGAGCAGGTAGAAATAATTCTCTGTAGATAGCTCATTGTCAGGTCCTCAGATCATTACTCTAAATAGAATATATATATATATATATATATATATATATATATATATATATATTTTACTATATTTTAATGTTTATTATTTTTGAGAGAGACAGAGACAGAGACCAATCAGGGAAGGGGCAGAGAGAGAGGAAGACACAGAATCTGAAACAGGCTCCAGGCTCTGAGCTGTCAGCACAGAGCCCAACGTGGGGCTCTAACTCACAGACCCGAGATCATGACCTGAGCCGTAGTCTGCCACCCAATCGACTGAGCCACCCAGGTGCCCCTAGAATATATATATTTTTAAGATTACACATATCTTTCATTGTTGTGTTTTGTTTTCTAAAATGATTTGTATAAACCAGGAATATGGAACCAGGAACAAGGACAGCCACTATCATATTGTCCTTGGCAAGAAGCCAATCTCAGAGAGCATGGCCCAATAATTAAGCAATCTACCTGGAATGCAACACATCACAGTGAGGGGAATTTTGCAGTGGTTTCTAGGTCTATTGTTTTTCCTACCTCCTGTCACTTTAAGGCTTTGGGTAGGTATTAAAAAAGTTTCTTAAATTTACAAATGAGATGCTAACCTACACTATAATAAAATAAAACAGGAACAATCATGAGCAATTAAATAAGAAAGTAACAATATCCTAGTGATTTATGATTGTCCCACCCTGGGGGAAAAAAAAGCATACAATAAGTAGTTTTGTTTAGATTATGTTGCTTTGTTATATGATGTAAATAAAATTTGTCCTGGCTGAAAATATAAACTTTGATTCCTAATTTTATTAAACATTGCTTCCTTATTAATATTAATCTGAGCCAGTATTAATTAACCCCTGATTGTTGAAGCAAGTCTTAGGAGTTATGCACGTGGTTCATGAGATACAGTCAGAATATGCCAATATGCTTCCATCTCCCATTGTCTTTTATTTATTTTTTTTAATGTTTATTTATTTTTGACAGAGAGAGAGAGACAGAGCATGAGTGGGGGAGGGGCAAAGAGAGAGAGAGAGAGAGAGGGAGACACGGAATCCGATTCAGGCTCCAGGCTCTGAGCTGTCAGCACAGAGCCCAACACGGGGCTCGAACCCACAAACTGTAAGATCATGACCTGAGCCGAAGTCGGATACTCACCTGACTGAGCCACCCAGGCGCCCCTCCACTGTCTTTTAAATATATTTAACAATGCTGCTGTATCCTCTGACTTTGGCTCCAAACTCCATCAGTACAGTGTTTTCCCTGGCATTTGTTGAGTGCACAGACCTAAGCTGCCTTCACACTCTCTTGGCATAACAGATGTTTATAGCAGCCTTTCTCTGATGGGGCAAATTTGTGCATTCTTCAGAGCTATCCAACATTAGAATGGACTCATTGGAGTGGTTCCTTGATCCAGCAAATACATTCTCTTTCAGAGTTTAATTATACCCTTCCTGGTTTCTACTACTCTGGCAGTCACTTCTAACTTTTCTTGAGTACCCTCCAGGCTGTCCTACTGGGCAACATTAGGAAGATTCCCATTCCAGTTTCCTTGAGCCAATGGCCCACTCTAGTCTGGGATAACCCTTCTCAGTCTTGGCCTCCACAACCTCCATTTGAAGGGAGACATTCATTCGAATTTAAACTTTACAGGGTCATCTGTTTGATGACTCACTTTGATATCTTACTGATATAGTACTGTCTCAGTTAAAACCTCCAGTTTAATATCCTTTTCCATTTAAAAGCCAATGGGAAATAAGCCCCATGTCCTATGTAAAAGCCTTGGGGAGTTGCACCAGTGAAAACACTAAGATTTTAATAAATGAAAGCAAGGAAGAGAATGGCCAAAGACCAAGGATAAATGTTAGTTCCAGGGAACAGTCACATGGTCCTAAAGAGATCCTTGAAGTCCTAGCAACCCCATTCATGTGGCAGAGGTCTTGTGTGGAGAATTAAGGGACATAGGGAGCTGCCCTTCTAACTAGAAGGTCTACTTCTAATTCTTTGTCCATATCCCCCATAAAGAGGACTCCTTTTTTTTCCCCCACAAAAACTATTTGTATTGAGTATTGAATTCAATTGGCCATTGAGGGTAGGCTGGGAAGACTGACTCAGGTCACCTAAAACAACTTTTTAAGCCTCATTAAACTTAATACTTAAGGAGAATCACTTTCTCACTTGAAATATTTAGGTAATTACTTTAATTCTCTGTCTCTACTAGGTATGGAACTATCCTGAGCCAACTAGCAAGAAAGAAATCTGGGCTAGAAATACATCTAATCTTAATAAGATTTGGATAATTAGCTTACAGAATAGAGCCAATACACTTCCCAAAATTAACTAATTTTTGCATTCAACCACAACTCATAAGAGTTCTTTACAATTTGAATTTCCTTGTTTTTAAAACTCTAACAACATACTCAAGCTGCACAGTTTATAAACCAAGAGGCTGAGCTAATGTCTCATGTTTTTTTCTTTAGTGAAAAAGACTATCTTGGGGCCTCATAAGGATATGAAATTTTTCTTCCAAAGTAATAATTTTATAATATTACACTAGAGCTAAAATATAACACTCAGACATATCATATTACACCAAACTCCATATATGCTTGAAAAGTTTTTCATATTCATCTAAAATAGTTATAAAAACCAATAGAATCACTTTGCATAGAAATTCAGTCCTCAATAGTGTTTCTTTAGCTAGTTATCACCTTGAAAGAATTAAAGACAGGAAAAAATCTAATCATGCAATCTAATGCAAGAGAAGATTGTGGAACTTATCAAAGATGCCCTTTTTATTTATTAGCAGACTTACAAAGAAATTTCTTGGCCATATATTCATCACCTGGCCAGACCCTGAACTTCTAAAATGTGATTAATTTCAACCACTTTAAAGTTTCAGATAAAAAAAAAAAAAAAACCTAATTTCAGGCAGATTTAAAAATTTCTTACAAAAAAATTAATTAATTAATTAATGTGCGGCTATACTCAGAAGTCAATAAGCAATCAAACTTGTCCCCAGTGTTAATTGCCTGGAAATCACCTCTGAAGTATTTACAGGAGGATAATTTCCATTGAGGTAGCAGTAATGAATTCCATTTTTCTTCACTATTGTCAAAATTGTAACACAGATATAGAAAACTTTTCTAAATTTTTTTTTCCCAAATCACCTTTTGCATAATGGCAAAAGTAATGAAAGCAGAGCTCAAGTTTCAAGAAGAAAAATTTTGTAGGGAAAGGGTTAGGCTGGGTGATGAGAGACACTCATGCAAGCCAGAAAAGTAAAAGGAAAGAAAAAAGAACTTTTAAATTTTTATTGATGTTCTTATGAGGCTTACTGCTGAAAGAAGTTAAGCATTCAGCATTTCAATGACTTTTTTTTTTTTTTTACTGCAGTAAGAAGAAAGTAGAAAACAGTGACACATTCACCTTAACCTGTTGTTAGCCTTCTGAAAGCAGTCCTGGGAAGTTTTCCTCCAATACCATCTGGCTTCATTTTTCTGGCCTCTACACTCACATTTATACTCCAAAAAAAGGATATATACCTAGAATCAGAAACATTTGTTAATTTTAAGTTTCTATATCTTTATAGCAATACATCTCAAATATTATAGTGCATAAAATTTATTTTGAAAACTTGTTAAAAATACAGAATCTAGCACATAGATCATCACTGCAATCATCACTGATTATTTCAATCAATAGATCTACATTTTCAGAAGTGTATAAATTTTTCAAGGCTTGAAAGACACTAGAAAAACAGTGATCTAGTTTTGAAGCTCACGCAGTTATCAAGAAGCTATTGTTATAAAGACTATAATCCATTTTAACCTGTGGCATCTTGAAGGAATTGATAGAGGGATCAAAATAAACACAGAGATGATAGATGATGATGATAGACAGATAGATGATAGATAGATAGATAGATAGATAGATAGAAGATAGATGGATGACAGATGGATCTGATGGGATGAAATGAAAGGACAAGTGAGAAGTGAGAAAAGGAGATGTAAAGAGAAAAGGGGGAGATGAATTTTTTTTTAAAGGCAGCTAAGGTTAAGTCTACATAACTCAGAAAAATTTTAATTTTTACATTAAATTGGTTGTTTTAGTAACATATGGTTATGGTTAGTAACACAAATGTACTGTCTTTGGCTACTTTAAATGTTCATTTGTTTATTTTGAGAGAGAATGAACACCTGCAAGTGCTAACACAAGCAGGGGAGAGGGACAGAGAGAGAGGGAGAGAGAGAAACCCAAGCAGCCTCCAGGCTCAGCATGGAGCCCTGCTTGGGGCTCAATCTCAAACCTCAAGACCATGACCTGAGCCAATATCAAGACTTGCATGCTTAACTAAGTCACCCAAGCTCCCCTGCCTTTAGCTACTTTAGAACAGGGTAGAGTTCTTTGGGGTCTATCTCCTGTGAATTCTCCCTCTGTCTCTATCTCCCACCCCCATCACCAACTTATGTCTCTTTCCTTAGCTTTTTTTCTCTTTCTGTGATTTCTTTCACTGTTTTGAATGATTTCCTCCTGGTGATGTCATCAATTTACTATTTTATTATATCTTGTTCCTACACCAATCTTAAGCACAGATAGGCACTTTTATAGTGTGATGAAATGGACTTCTGTCAATATAATGGCTGCCCCACTCCCTCTGGCTGAAATTTTAGAGCTTTATTCTTTTACGTTAAAGCATTACCTTATCCATCAACTTCTCTTTTAAAAATCTCTATGCTTCTGGAAGGGATATATACACTCTGGAAGATTAAGTCACTACCAGCTGAAAGTCCTTTCTCCCTGACAGTCATAGCTGTGGGCATCTAACAGACATAAAAGGGAAGCATCTTGGCCTCCTCTAAAATTTGGAGACCTCAAATACATACACAATATATACTGAGTAATTGATTTTCCCATCTTCGATTAATTGTTCTGGACCTACTTTTGATTGCTAGAAACAGCAAAGTTCTACTTGACAACATTTTCTTAGATTCTTTTTAAGACCTATAAACTTAGACAAATTCAAGAAGTAATCTGAAGAGAACAGCAATCCATCCTTTAATGGAATTTAGCAATGAATTTAACAATCTCTTGAAAAAATACCCTTAAAATACACACACACACACACACACACACACACACACAGGCTAAGGACCTTAGGAGTCACATACCTCTGTATCTCTATTTCCTTTCTCACCTAAAAATGTTCCACAACCTACCTTAATAAAAGCCCAATCTAGCATCGGACTAGGCCATGATTGTTGCTGGGAAATCTATCCAAGTATCTACTAAAACTTCATGTTATGGCTTAATTTGTTTCCTTTTATTTCGTGCATACTGAAGATGAATAGCTAATCATGATCCTTTATTTAACACTTTTCCATAATCTGTACTTAAATACAGAGGCTATCCCTGTGTCTGTTTCTTTTATAATTTATGCAACCCTTCAGCAGAAGTCCTACTAAGAATTTTACTGCTTCTCCTTCCTTACAACTCCTCACAACTAGAATCATTATTAAAGCTCATTTTCATACACTGCTTCTATTTTCAGGGAAACTTCTTTAGCATTTAAAAAATATTTTTAATACTTGGGCTTTAGAAACAACATTTTTCAATATAACTAGAAACAGAAAATGATTAAAGTTTAAATTCATTAGGCACTCAATAAATGTTTATTGAATTTAGCTGAAGTGTCATGAATTTTTCTATTTTTAATCTTCATTATGATTTATTTTCTATTTTCACTCATTATGAGAAAACATTTCCATATTCCAATAGAGTAGTTAGATTTAATTTTTTCTTCCCTTGGATAATTCTTTATTCCCTGTTATTGTGTGTAATATTTCAAACTAAAGTGTTCTTACTGCAAGTCTCCTGTCTCCTTGTGTCTTTTTCTTGCAACAAATAAATGCATTAAAGTTAGTTATTCTTACCACCTACTTGACTTACAGGAACATTGGGAAGATTGATAAGGCCATGAAAAAAAGAACACTTAAAATTCCTCATTTCTGTTTAAAAATTTTGAGAAAAGCCTACATGATGAAAGATAGTAGCATTGTATTTGTTTTTCTGTTTTTCTAGACATCCTACGACAATTCCTGAAACGATCCTTTTCTCCCTTTTGCCCTTATAATAAAAATTATGAGTAAACATGAATTTCATAGAACATGGATCCCTGTTAGTAGGAGCTCATTCATTTCTATTTGTTACAGAGAATAGTCCATTCAAATAACAACTAAATGGGGCATGACCAGACCAACTGATTTCAAATTCAGATATAACAGTTTAATAGTGTATCTCAGCAGTTGGCCATTTCCTAGCTAGATAATCAACCAGTAGAAGGAATACTGTCTCTTAAAATCAAGGACTAGAAAGCTCTTTTGCTAGGAAATTGGAGATTTTCAGGTATATTCTTTATTTTCCTCTATGTTGATCCTCCCTTTATACTATTCTACAATCAGTTCCAATGGTTATTTCTCTTGTCATTTTGCATGTGTGGTGTAATAAGACTACACTCGACATCAGGAAACCTAGATTCAAACCTTCCTCCACCACTTAGCAACTGAGTAACCTTGAGCAAATGTCTCTAAATCTAAATTGCCTCGTATGGGATAGGAGAATAATACTTTCCCTCACTTCTCATAAAGTTTTTGAGGGGATGGAATTAGAAATGTCAGTGAAGGCATTGCATACATTTCAAATTACTTTATCTGTATATGATATAATGATGCCAGTTTATTAACACTTTATCCCATAATTCTATCCTTCAATTATCTCATAATTCTCACATAAGAAACAAGTGGAGGAAAAAGTCATTGGCACACCAAACCGGGTTGTCCTATTTACCCAGTCTTGATCTCCATGTAGATTTAAACACTGTGATGTTACAAGGAGCTTAAAACACCTCTCAATATTTTACATATTCCTTCCAATGCACGGACCATAAGTCTTGTCTCTGCTGACCTCTACCCCTGGCCTGCCCTAGTCCTTCCACCTAAAATGGCTTTTTTAGCCAAGCTTATAGAAATCCCACTAATTCTTCAAAACCAGATGAAAAGGCACTTCTTTCATTACATATTCCTCAATTTTTCAAATTAAATTTTTGAAATTTATGTTTGTTCTTGTAGCACCTCTGTTTATATTACATGTACTCCATTCTCCTTCCTGAAACTATGACTAAATTGGGTTGAAGGAAGGAATTATTTCTAATTCATTGCAATATCTTAGTACCAAACAGAGGTACTTGAACATGAAATTTTCTGAATAGCTCTCTGTTACTCTTAGTCATCTGCCTCACACAAATTAGTCTTTCATCTGTTTTCACCATACCTGCTACAAAGGACTCTGTAAGGGTACAATTTTTCCATTGCCTATTAATCAGATTTAAATGCTTCAGTCTTTTACTCAAAACTCTGTATTGTTATCCATTGCTCCCACTCATCTTTCTTAATTCCTTATATATGACTTACCCCAGTGTTCCTCCTTGTTATCATCCTTAAGGATATTTTAAATTCCAACCTCTATTTTCCTGTATCTTTTGCATCTCATGACATTTCCTTTTTTATCAATCATTTCAAGATCTAGCTTAAAAGTTTGTTCCTTTAAGAAGCCTTATCTGATTAACTCTTCCATAGAGTTCTTTATCAACCCTAAGCTCTCAGAGCCCAGGACAGAATCCTTATGAAATGAAGGAGAGTGTTTGACTCCATACTACAACTGCTTTAGGATATACTGACTAAAAGCAAAACTGCCTTAAGACAATTTATCCTTACCCTTCAGTTTGTTTGCAAAGCATAAAACTAACAACTGCAGAGAGTTATTTTTTAACAGTATATATTCACAAACATTTTTCATCTTTACATTTTTGTGTGTGAATAGTGCTTCTTGAAGCAGAGATTTTTGCACTGTGCCAAGATTTACACTATGAAGACAAAATGTACAAACAATTCCTGCTTATTTATCAGAATGTCTTTCTGGAAATCATTTTATATATTAGATTGCCAGAAAGTGAATCAAAATTGCTCTTTGGAAGACTACCATACCAGTAATGAACTCTGACAAAAAACCTAGAATGAAATTACTCAAAGACATGAGTAATAGTAGGTAGTATGAGATAGTAGATAGTAATACATAGTATTTTAAGACATATTTAAAAATACAAGGTTACTTAATAATTCAAAAAAAAACAGTTTTAATTTTAACAATAAAGTATAACTCATATTCTACAAAAATTATTTAAAACACCTAGGTCATGTACTAATTTTCAAGGATTCTGAGAGGTCATGGAAATTTTGTTTTAAATCAAATCTTCCAGGCTGTATAATAAACAGTTAACAATTATTTTCTTAGAAATTTGTGAAGCATCCCCTCCCCCCCAACTCTAGGATGATGACTAAGCCTTGGGTTTGGCAATACACTTCCCTTATACTGAGTGGCCAAAGACCTTTGATCTGGGCTCTGATTTATGACCTACAATCTATAGATGCTAAAGCTGAAAAGCAAGTATACAAAGCCAAATATTACCAGTAAATAGGAAAGAACACAGACAGGAAAAAGTACATTTGGTTGCACATTGTACCTGGTCACTGTGCAAATGTAGGTTAGCTATTTAAACTCTAACCTTCAGTTTCTATAGCTGTAAATTGAGGACAATTATACTTCACAAAAACTAAGTGGTTCTTCAAGATCAAGTGAAATAAAGTTCATGATGTGTTCCGTAGGCACCAACTATATAGTAAATAGCAATAAGCAGTTACCATTATTATATCATTATCATCATCATTCTACAGGGCACATTCACCCACTTACACTTAACATATGCTATCCATTCCTACCTCATACCAAGGAGAACAATTAATTTCTCTCCTCAATGTTAGGGATATACTTTAATAAACCCAGACTGACCTCAACAAAGGGCCTTGGGAGCTACCTGATAGCAGAAAGAATGGTGGCTTCCATAAATCCTGACAGACATGTGTCATATGAACTGATATAAAATCTCCTTTAGTTACTGAGGAGTGATTTAATCTGTATTGTCACTAACCACCAACTATATTTAAAGTTAAATATCATGAGTGAAATTTGTTTATGGCCTAATGAGCAATTAATTATTTCTGCATGGGAAAATTTCCAAACTACAATAGTCTCACAGATGCTCTAGGAATTTGGAACTTGGAGCACTTGAGCTTTTCATTTGTTCAAGTGCTGGAGCCAAGACAAAATTGAGTCCAGTTTTAGACATTTTGGACTTTGCCTATGGCTGACCCTATAGAGTAACTATCTCTTCAATACAGAGTATTAAACTCCTTAACTTTAATAAAAGTATGAGAACTCTATACTCAATTTAGTAGATATTAAGACATAGGAATTTTTTCCTTCATCACTAACATGGAATAACCCCATTTAAGGATTTTTCCAGAAGTTACCATGACTAGCCTTTGTGGAGCATGGTCTACAGCAGGTGCAATTCTTCTGTTCTTTTGCTCCTCTGTGTTATCCAAGGGTCAATTCAGACTATACCATCTGGGCCTTCCATAGAATCACTTTTGTTAAACTATGCTTTAGTTTGATTATCTATTCTGCATTAAACATGCTATTAAAAACTGTAAAAAAAAATATCATTATCTACTTTTTCACTTCATATCTCCTTTGTTATAACCAAGGAGAAATTTTCCCTAGACAATTATTTTTTAGTTATTTTTTTACCATATATGGACAATGTGAATCATTCAATTTGCCCTGATTTCCTCTCTTTTGACTTATTAGGAAACTTAGAATTGATTTGGTGTCCCACCTTTAAACACTGTGAGAACTTTATAACATGTTTTCCTGTCTACTTTTCTTATAGCCCCATTTTATTGTTTTTCTTTATATTCTTTCACTTTGTCTTTTATATTTTTTTTTCAGTTATTGTGACATAGTAGTATAATTTGCTCATCTCCTTATAACTTAGGTGAGGAATTTTCAGGCATGCTATAGATTTGTTTTTAAGCTGTGTAATTTACTGGTAGCAAAGAGAGAGACTCTATCATCATGCAATTAATTTCTGTTTCCCAGATTCTCACATATATCTTCCAATAAGTCTTTTCTGGCAGTCCAGACCACTAGTCCTAATATCTAAATAATTCTTAACCAAAGTAAATATATCATTATATACCTAGAATTATATCAAGGATGAGTTCTGTTACCTTATAGTACTGATAGCTTCTAAACTTTTTTCCACCATCATCATCATGACCAACTACTTGTTATTCCTATCACAATGCAACTGGGGTTCTGTCTTTTTTTGTATTACTTTCTTTGAGCACAGTTAATAATGTTACATTAGTTTCAGTATACAACATAATGATTCAACTTCTCTATGTGTCAGGTTATACTTACCACAAGTGTAGCTACCATCCATCATCATGTAAATGGCTATTATAATACCATTGACTATATTCCCTATAATGTACCTTTTATCCCCATGACATATCCACTCCATAACTGGAAGTCTGTATCTCCCACTCCCTTGTATTCATTTCACTCATCCTCCCATCTCTCTTCCCTCTGGCAACCATCATTTTTTTTTCTGTATTTAAAGGTCTGATTCTGCTTTTTGTTTGTTTATTCATTTGTTTTGTTTTTTAGACTGTACATATAAGTGAAATCATATAGTATTTGTCTTTCTCAGTGTGACTTACTTCACTTAGCATAATACCCTCTAAGTTCATCTATTTTATAGCAAATGGAAGATCTCTTCCTTTTGTATGGCCAAATAATATTATATATATTATATAATATATATAAATATTATATATATAATAATATATTATATATAGATTATAAATAATATATATTTTTTTATATTTATGTATATATTATGTATACATCTATATTTATATTATATATTATATATTTATTTATTTATATATTATAAATATTATATATAAATATATATTATATACATTTTATATATATATATATATATATATATAAAAAATCTAGAATTTTTATGGGTCAGGTCTCACATTTAGGTCTTTAATCCATTTTGAATTTATTTTTGTATGGTGTTAGAAAATTGCCCAGTTTTATTATTTTGCACATAGCTGTCCAGTTTTCCCAGCACAGCTTATTGAAAAGATCATCTTTTCCCCTTTGTATATTCTTGCCTCATTTGTTATAGATTAATTGACCATGTAAGTGTGGCTTTATTTCTGAGCTCTCTATTCAGTTCCATTGATCTATGTGTCTTTTTTTGTGCCAATGCCAAACTGTTTGGATTACTATAGCTTTGTAGTATATTTTGAAATCTGGAATTGTGATCCCTCCAACTTCGTTCTTCTTTCTCAAGACTTCTTTGGCTATTTGGGGTCTTTTGTGGTTACAAAAAATTTTAATACTTTTTGTTCTACTTCTGTGAAAAGTGCTGTTGGTATTTTGATAGGAATGACATTGAACCTATAGATTGTTCTGGGTAGTATAAACATTTTAACAATACTAATTTTTCTGATCCATTAGCATGGAATATGTTTACATTTGTTTATGTCATCTTTCAAGTTTTTCATAAACATTTTACACTTTTCAGAGTACAGGTCTTTCACCTCCTGAGTTAAGTTTATTCGTAGGTATTTTATTCTTTTTGTATAATTATAAATGGAATTGTTTTCTTAATTTCTCTCTCTGTTCCTTCATTATTGGTATATAGAAATGCTACTGATTTATGAGTATTAATTTTGTATCCTGTGACCTTACTGAATTCATTTTTCAGTTCTAATAGTTTTGTGGTGTAGTTTTTAGAATTTTCTATATATAGTATCATGCCATCTGCCTTCTTCCTTACCAATTTGGATGCTTTTCATTTCTTTTTATTGTCTGACTGCTGTGGCTAAGACTTCCAGTATTATGTTGAATAAAGTGGTGAGAGTGGACTGATCTTAGAGAAAAAGCTCTCAGTTTCTCACTATTGAATATGATATGAGCTGTGGGTTTTTAATACATGGCCTTTATTATATTGAGGTATAGTAAACCTACTTTTTTATCCTGATGTTGAATTTTGTCAAATGCTTTTTCTGCATCTATTGAGATGATATGATTTTTTTAATCCTTTGTTTTGTTGCCAATATTGCCAATATTGAACTGTCCTTGCATCCCCAGAACAAATTCCACCTGATTGTGCTAAATGATCCCTTTAATGTACTGTTGAATATGTTTGGTTAACATTTTTTAAGAACTTTGGCATCTATGTTCATCAAGGATATTGTAATTTTCCTCTTTTATAATGTCTTTGTCTGGTTTTGGTACAGGGTAATGCTGGCCTTGTAGAATGTACTTGAAAGCTTTCCTTCCTCTCCTATTTTTGAACTATTTTGAAGAGGAGGTATTAACTCTTCTTTAAATATCTAGTAGAATTTACCTGTAAATCCATCTCATCCTGGACTTTGATTTTTTTGGAATTTTTTTTATTGCTGATTCAATGTTGTTACTAATAACTGATCTGTTCAGATGTTCTATTTCTTCCCAATTCAGCTTTGGAAGATTGTATGTGTCTAGGAATTTATCCATTTCTTCTAGGTTGTCAATATGTTGGCATATAATTTTTCATTATATTCCCTCATAATCTTTTGTATTTCTGCAGTGTCAGTTGCTACTTCTCTGTCTTTGTTTTTTTTTTTAATTCTACTTCTCTATCATTTCTGATTTTATTTAGGTCCTTTATCTTTTTTCTTAATGAGTCTGGCTAAGGGTTTATCAATTTTGTTTCTTTTCAAAGAATCAGCTCTTAGTTTCATTGATTTTTTTTCTTTTGTTTTTATAATTTCTATGTCATTTATTTCTGCTCTGATCTTATCTCCTTCCTTATACTCAGCTTGGGTTCTGTTTGTTCTTCTTTTTCTAGTTCCTTTAGTTCCTTAGTAAAGATTATTTGAGGTTTGTTTTTGTTTGTTGGTTGGTTGTATTTTTTTTTTGTTTTATTTTGGTTTTCAGATAGGCCTGTATTTGCCTCTTAGAACTGCTTTCACTGTGTTCCAAAGATTTTAGATTATGTTTTCATTTTCATTTGTATCCATGAGTTTTCTGATTTCTTCTTTGTTTGCTTTGTTGACCCATTTGTTGTTTAGTATTGTGTTATTTAGCTTCCATGTGTTTGTGTTTTTTTCCAGTTCTTTTCTTATAATTGATTTCTAGTTTTATACCATTGTGATGAAGAAAGATGCATGGTAGGATTTTAATTTTCCTAAATTTATTGAGGCTTGTTCTGTGGTATAACAAGTGATCTATTCAGGAGAATGGCTCATGTGCACTTGGAAAAAAAATACGTATTCTGTTGTTTTTGGATGGAATGTTCTACATGCACCTGTTATGTCAATCCGGTCAAATGTGTCATTCAAAGATATTATTTCCTTATTTTCTTCCTGGATGATCTATCCATTAATGTAAGTGGGATGCTAAAATCCCCTACTATTATGGTATTACCATTAATTTCTCTCTTTATGACTGTTAATATTTACTTTATATATTTAGGTGCTCCAGTGTTGGGCATGTAGATATTTACAACTGTTATATCCTCTTGTTGGATTGATCTCTTTATCATTCTGTAATGCCCTTTGTTGTCTCTTATTACAGTCTTTGCTTGAAGTCTATTTTGGCTTATATAAGTATTGCTACTTGGAGTTCTGTCTTGAATGATCAGATCACCTACATTAGCAATGTCTTCATCCACCTGATTTCAAATATTACTGCTTACTGAATATTTTCTGGCTAGACCAGTATCAGCCTGTACCAATTAGTTATCAGGCTGGTACTATGGATGGGTACAATCCACAACTGGTCTTGCCTTACAGGTTTTATACTATGCATTTGTCTGCCCTATCACCTTGAGAGAAACAGCTTATAGAGGCCAATTAACTTCTCAGCACCCACCTTAGCTGGTTCCTGATCTATCCTCCACACTGGAATGAAATACCTATCGGGAATGCACCCAACCACTACTGCTACCACTGAAATTAAAAATATGATATTGACCACCATAGAGCTCTATTCAGAGATGGTAATTAATATTAAGAAATAGCCTAAAAGTTATTTCAACACTAGATAGAGATTGGATTCCTGAACTTAATAGAAAGATACACCTTTATTAGAAAATTGAACTTGATAGCAAGATACATCTTTATTAGAAAACTGAAAAATGAAAGGTGAAGAGTGATGATGTACAAAAAGTTTATTTTTATATGTATATACCTACAAAAAATATACACATACACTTAATAGCATAGATACATTGTTATAATTTTTAAAAACAAAATGGGGGAAAACAGTAAATTCATGATATTTCTCTTAATGTGTTTCCCAAGCTAACTTTTGAGTAAGCTGTAATATCATGATTCAAGACTATAACATGTAAAACTTTTAAGATTTCACAACAAAGAGGCTGGTTCAGCCAACATACTTGTGAAATAAAAATTTGTAGTAAAAAGAGAAGAGCTTCTCAAAGATATTACTAATCTATGAAAATTACCCAACATTTTATTTTCAGTCAAAAAACTCACTTACACATATACAATGTTTAACCATGGAATTTAAGCCATCCAAATCCAGTTATTTATAGCAGGACACACCAGAAAAGACCAGAAACTAAAACAAATTCCATTCCCTGAGATAGTTCTTTATGTGCATTCTGTAGACTTTAGAATTACCTAGGAAGTCAGTGTAGAGTGCAAATTCATGGTGCCCACTCAGACTTCTAGAATTAGAATTCTTGGGGTTAGAGACCTGGAATCTGATTTCTTTCTAAGCTGCCTTGATCCTAAGTGCACTACAGTTTGAGAATCACAGCATCAGATGAAGACAGGTAGGAAACAGAAGGTCTGAGCTACAAATGGGGAAGGAAGTTCCTTGTAACAGGCAATGAATAGTATCCAAAGAATGTAGCAACAAGTTGCTCAGTCCACACATGCAGTTGGTAAGATGAGGTGGGTATCCTTGGCAAGTGCATCAATGCAATAGGGTTTAAAGCTTTATTAAATGCTAGCTATGTCAACTGCCAAGTTTTTTAGCTCTATGGCTGAGCTTTTCATTTGTAAAATAAAAATAATAATACTCTAAATCATAAAGTTGTTAGGAGATTAAACAATTTAACACATGCAAGTCACTCAGAGCAACGTTCAACATATATTAGGTCTTATTGGCCACAAAGCTGTTCCCTTGAGAGATAAAAATCACTGCATCAACTTTGAAAATGATTATTACTCAGTTCTGTGAAACTAAATATCGAAGTCATGAAAATACAGTATTTTACAGTACTTACATTTAAAGTACCATATGGGTACTATATACCCTATTCTTGATGATTTGTTTAATAAAAGCAATTCCTATCCTTTTCTCCTGAAAAGTCAACTCTGTGAAATTACTATTCTACAAAATTTGGCTCATGGTAAACAAAATTCCTCACAAAACATCTCCATGAGATAGACTTTTCCCATGAAAATCTAATCACCACATGGAATTAACCAAGCTTTGTCTCCACTGGATAGAACTTTCTCAAATCAAGTAATTTTCCCAATTACATTTTCCCCATCACAGTTTCAGCTTAGAATTTTTTTAAAAATTCATTTCACAGTCAGAAGGTTTCCAAAAAAGATGTTGCCACAGAAATTCCAGTACTTTCTATCACTTATTTCTTCTGTGGAAAACACTGAAGTGGCCTGAGATAACGTCACATAGAAAAGAATCACTCTAAAACTACTGGGTCCTTATCTATGAATACTGCACTGCTAGGGGTAAATAACCATCATTAGCCATATCCTGGGCTGCTTATAAGAAAAATTGTGAGATGAAGTTTATCCTTAACATCATCCCCTCCTTTTTGATATACTTCACTTCTGATGCCTTCTCCATCTGTTCTTCCTACTCTAGATACTATTTTTGTTGTTGCTGTTGTTATTCTCACCTACCCACAAAGCTTGTTACAATTTTACCCCACTGGAAATCATCTGTTCTATATCATACCATCTCATGACCCAGTGTTCACAATAATGAATCTAAATTGTTCAGCAGTAGTTGTAGAGGGACTGTTGCCAACCACCCATATCTATCTGAGTTTTGGGGGGACTAATTCCCCTTGTGCTATGTTCAATCACAAAAATCTCTCCCTTAATTCTGCATTCATCCCTACCTCCTTTCCCACAGCTTCCTTTGTTTTCTATCCAATTATCTAATTCCCAACACTATCAAACAATTTGCTTCTATCCTCCCATCTGGACATTTAAACTTTATTAGCAATGGCCACCACTGACTTCCACATAGCCAAATCAATGGGCAAATTTATAGCATTTAACACTTGATCAGCCTTTCCTTCTTAAAACATTGTCCTTCTTTGGCTTCCATAACACCATCCTAAATAAAAGAGATTTATTTTTAATCTCTTTTACTGGATCTTTTCACTCTGCTCATCCCTAAAAAAACGTTCTATATTGTACCCACTTGTATTTTCACCTTACATTCCATTTTTTGTATTCTAGTTTATTCCCATCCTTTCTTTTGATTCCTATAAATTTAAATTAATACACTTGAATCCCAGCTCAGAAACTCTAGTCTCCGATACTTCTGAATTCTACCACCAAACATCTAATAATAACCAACTATAGTATCTTGATGTCTTTTTTCCTTGTGGAATATATATTGATGAAAGAAAATACTATCTATGTAACCAACAATGCCAGAAATCTAGGAATCATTTTCAACCGTCATATTTCTTCATTTCCCATATCCCATCAGAACACTAAATCCTGTCAGTCTGTGTATCCCAAAGCCATCTGTAACCTATTAACTTCCTTCCATTTGCATATGCTATCACCACCTTAGTACAGATTGTATTACCTCTTCCCTGAGGACAGACCTGTTAAAGAAAAACATTTTAAAGGTAAAATGATGAATTTCATATAAATGTAAAATAAGCATATCAGTGATTTTATTTAATTAATTAATGAGGGAACCAAGAAGATGTTGTAATGGCTTTAAAGGAGAATTCACAGTACCACACTTATATAGTCTGATCAGGAACACTGAATTGAATTCACAAATAGTTGCAAAACACTTTTTCCATAGCAGGGAGGGAAATTGATTTTCCACCCACCAGACAGAATTCATTTGCACATCTATGGACAAGAGTCATTTACATTGCCGTGATACACAATTTATAGTTTTAAATAGCTCAGACAATAAAAGATGCAAACTCCATAGTATCAAATAACCCAGAAGGGTGTGATCTAGATACCACATACATTTTTATTGAAAACACCTACTAATGTTTTGGGTCTATTTCAAAGTCTTCCACAAATTTTTCTGACAGACTATAGCATCTTTACTAAAACTAAAGTCTAATAATATCTCTCCCCTTTTCAAAATTCCTCATTGGCTCCCCCCTACACAAAGTAAAATCCGGTCCCACCCCAACTAAGTGGGATGACCATCGTCATCTCCTGATCTCCAGCTCACTCCACCCTCACATTCACAGGCATTTTACACCAGTGCAAGCTGCACCAAAATGATTATTCTTTCTCAGATACACCTAGCTGTTTTATACTCATTACCTTTCACATGGTATAACCTTTTCCTATAATGTGGTTTTGTCCAACTAATGAAGCCTTACTAATTTCAAAGCCAAGTTCAGGGCCCTATTTTCCAGGAAGATTCTGGCCTTTCCAAACAGAGTTAACCATTTCCTCTCTATCAATGCAAATTATTTGTTTTCATATATGACTCCCCTAAGAGCTACCTAAGCATAAATATCACTGTGGAAGTTATTTTTTAGATGACATTAACATTTAAATAAGACTTTGAATAAACCAGATTACTATCCATAATGTGGGTGAGCCTCTTCCAATCTGTTGAAAGCCTCAAGAGAAACAGATTGATACCCCCCAAAAAGAGAGAAAAATGATTCCAGACTGCCTTCAGACTTGAGCTGCAACATCAGCTCTTCCCTGTGTCCTAGGCTATAGTCCTGCCCTCCAGTGTTTGGACTTGCCAGCCTCTACAGTCACATGAGCCAATTCTTTCACCTGTAATTTTTTATTACTAGAGCTTTGTGGAATAAATGAATTAACATGTGTCAAACAGTACAGTATCTGTGGCATAACAAACATGTGTATTATATTATTAATATTTAGAGTATAAGAAAGAGAAAGAGGAAGTGTTTGAGGGGAAACTAACAAGTCTATGGTATTTGAGAAGAAAGAACTGGTCTGAGGTCAGAAACAAGATACACGTGTATTTTGAAAGGATAGTCAACTCAGGGGTAGGAAGAAGAGGTAATACTTCTATCCATTAGCCAATAGACAGAATTCAGATATCAAGTCAGAAGTAAAGATCAAGAGCTCCAAGACATTGAGTCAAGCATGGAGATCCAAGATGGGAATTAGAAGGTATAGCTTTAGAGCCATAGCTCTATCATCTGGACATATAAACATGTCCATGCCTTTCCTGTCTTTGTCAATACCAAAGCTTTGGCACTAAGTCCTTCTTAAACTCTACCATCTTTCTTCCCTTCACTGCTATGCTTCTTGAAAGAAAAATCTACCTTATCTGTCATTTCTGTCAAAGAAAAGTTGTACCCAGCAATTAAGCAGTCAAGGAAAACTTTTTCCAAAACTACGCAATTGGAATCAAGGCTATTGTAATAGGGCAAAGAAAATAAACTCCAGTGAAATAAAAGGCAGAGTATTTTTTTAGGTTTATTTATTTTTGAGAGAGAGTGAGCGAGCAGGGGAGGGGCAGAGAGAGAGAGAGAGGGAGAGAGAGAATTCCAAAAAGACTCCACATTCTCAGCACAGAGCCTGATACAGGGCTTGAATTCACAAAACCATGAGATCATAACCTGGGCCAAAAAACTGTCAAACACTCAACCAACTAAGCCACCCAGGCACTCCAAAAGGCAGAGGAATTTTAAGCATTGGAGTAGGCTAGTGGAATAGTACTGGAGGACACTGGGGAGAAGGGAGGTTGATCAATTTAATCAAGCCTTCTATGTTTACTAACTGGGACTAATGAATGTTAGGTTCCTATCCTCCCATAGAGACCAGGAAATAGAGACCTATCATGATTAAATTGCAAAGGAATGACTTCCAAGTCCTTGAAAGAGTCATTTCTAAGAGTTTACAAAACTCTCAAGAGGATGGGAGACTTGCATCTAGAAGAAGCAGAGAAAGCTTTTGTAAATGCTGTGAGAAAAGGATGGCCAGGGGAAGAAACCTGTCCAAAATTTAGTCAAGCTGAGAGGACTATTAAGGGCATCTTGGTCACTTCTTTATAAACCATTTCTTCTTTATCCAAGCAATTTGATCTCTTTCCCCATACACTAATGAACCTCCTTTCACTAAAATCTCCTCACATGCTAAATCTAATGTCAATATAACTTAATTTATATTTCCCTTGTCTTGTCTGTTGCTATAGACAAATATCTCTTTGATATGTTCTCCTTCTCTTAGATTTTCTGGTCTTTCATCCCTTCAGATATTGCTGCAAGCAATATATTTTTTTAACTTGTTCAAGTCGGGACACCTGGATGGCTCAGTTGGTTGAGCCTCCAACTTCAGCTCAGGTCATGATCTTGCTGTTCGGTTCAAGCCCCACATCAGGCTTGCCCCATATCGTGAGTGCAGAGCCCACTTTGGACCCTCTGTCCCTGCTCTCTGCCCTTCCCCCACTTGTGTTCTCTCAAAAATGAATAAATATCTTTAAAAAATTGTTCCAATTCTTCTACTCTCACCTCTCTTCTCTTTTTCTTTTACCTGTATATATTGTTGCACTCTGTTATAAAAAAAAAAAAAAACTCTTTTACCATCCCAAGGCAAACACCACAACTTTTCAGAGAAGAAAACATTTTATGTTTGCCAGACACTGAAAGAATAAAGCAGTGCATTAAGTGAGCTACAAACTAGTGAAGCAAAACCAATCATTCTGTGCATTCTGTGACACTGTAAAAAATGCAATTCTTCATCAAAATCAAAGTAACACAAAAGAACTCTGTCCTTTTGACAAAATCTACCACTACCACAACAGTTTAGTTCTCTGTTGGCATGACCACCATCACCATTCCAGTGACACTGTGCCCCTACTCCCTAGATGATCTCCCTTAGTTCTCATCACCATCTGAATGTTATTTAAGCATTTACCACTCAACAAATCCCAAACTCAGTTTGTATTCCTACTCCAAACCTGCTAATTCCACTATGATTTGCCATCTTATAAATAAAATCTCCAACCACACAGTATTCACAGACCTTTCCTTCCGTCACCTCCTATCCAACTTATCACCTATTCCCATCTTTTCTCTCCCCCTAATAGTCAATAGTACACATCATTTTACTCCTGTCAATGCTTCCATTTCTCATCTGGATTGTTTCAGTAGCCATCCAACAAGTATCTCTATCCCAAATCCTCTGACTGAAATACATCCTTCACACTGCTATCAGAGAGTTTCTTTCTAAGCTGCACATTGAATCATTGTTCAGCTTCCTGCTTCCAACCCTTCAACAGATATCCACTACTTTCATGATAAATTGAAATTCCTTATGATGACAAATAAAGTCTTTCACGATTCTCTGCCTGCCTGTCTAGCAGCAACATTTCTCACCATTCTAAATCTCAACATCTATGCCTTGGACAAACTGAGCTATTTGAAGATGTGATGTGTCCTCTATAATCTGCTAGCTTTCCTTTCATGTTGTCCCTTCCTGCTGGAGAGCCAGTCACCCATCACCACCACCTCATTTGCCTAGCATACCTTTATGCCTACCCAATCTCTTTGTCTAAGACTTACCTCATAAATAAATCCTTCCTTTTTCTGTCCCCAAACTGACCTGGTAACCTCTCCTCTGTAAGCCCATGGTAACCTACACTACAGAAATACACTGACCTCTTTCATAGTTCTGATTATATTGTATAGTAATAGTTTATGTCTCATTCTCCCACTTCAGTAAGAATTCTTTGAAAGTAGCAACTGATCTCTTATCTCAGTATTCCCAGGACAAGGGGACCAAGTTCATGTAATCAAATCTATGCTCCCCTAAGGTACCACTGTGGAGCTATGAGAACCAAATTTCATAATGTATATACACCTTTAGTCAGAGGCACTAGGAATCGGGGTTACATGAAGACAAAGAGTAATTGTCATATATTTCAGTATAAGCCCCCACCCAGAAACATAGGGAAACATAACCTATTAGCCTAGCATTTGTAACATTCAAACATACGATTTGTTCTTTTAAGTTTAAATTAAAAGAGAGGGGGAATCATATAAAATCACCTGATCTGCAATAGGCACACCATGTTACTCAAATTTTCTACACCATTTTCTATGTCAGTTTATAGTTTCTGAAAGCTAAGTGATGCCCCACAGTTTCTCAATGTCTCACAGAAACAATTTTCTCAATCTCTCCAATCAGTCGTGGGCCCTAAAAGACTGAAGCTCCTGCCCTGTGCTCCATACCCAGATAAGCAACAGAGAAAATTCTGATTATACCATGTGGATCTGCCAATTTCTTCTTCAAGCCAATGTCTTTCAGGTGTGAAAAAAGAATATAGTTTTTTGATATCCATAATCTCAACAGAGATGACCTCCATTTTCTACACCTCCTGATATTAACATTATTTATTCCCATCTCTATACTGGATACCTCTTAACTTAAGCTCTTCACTATTTGTGGATACATATTCCCTAAAAAGAATTCTTAGGTTATTTGATTCACTAAGGCAGGTTCTGAAATCTTCATAGACATGAAAATCATCTGGAGCTACTTGTTAAAATAAAAAGTTTGCTGAGTCTCATTTCTGGTGATTCTGTATTTTTATATGTGTTCAGTATAATTCAAATGGATCTGATCCTTGAGCTAGTATTTAAAAACCACTGTTAATAGAAGGATTCTATCCTAACTTCCTCTCCGTTTTAACACTGATACTGTTATATATTTCATTTTTTCTGCATTTCTTCCTTACTGGTGAGAGACAAATAAACCTTAGGAAAATTTTGTGATTTGGGATACAAAGCACAAATTTTTGATAGGAAAACTACAATAAATAACTCTTCAGGTAGCCAAACACATTTTTCTCTGAAATGTTCCCATATTGTAACAACTCCAGGACACTGACCAAGATCAGACAGCCAACTCAAAAAAATTTCAAATGGCAACTCTTTACTGGTTTACTGTTCTTTCTTATTGATTAAATATATTGGGAAACATTCTGAAAAATTCAAAGAATTATGCGACATAAGGTATTATTCTTACTATCTTAATATTTTGATGCTTAATGTAGTCTTTTTGCCTGTGGTGGTTTTTAATGAGACTTGCTATTTCTTAAAGAGGCTACAAGAAATGATGCTTACAGAATTAGATGTTTCGAAGAGGCCCAGTTCACATGTCACCAATAAGGTTTTCAACAATATTGTTTATGCTCGTTGACACTTGTGGTCTACTGTGATATGGTTTACTGCTTTTCAACTTAATCTAGAGGGGCTATCTGCCCATTAATAAACATTTTTTGTTAATGTCTTAAAACTATTCAAGTCATTCAATAGCTACTAGGACTGACAGGCCATAATAATTTTAATAATTGTAAGTACAAAACTGTACAAGGAAATAATAATCATAGTTTTTGTGGGAGATAGAAGAAGAGGATGATGCTCTTGAAAAATGGAATATATTTTGTTCTGACAAGTAATGGGCAGATTTTATCATCATTTAAATAATAGGACCAAGTTTTTTTAAGGAGTCACAAATGATACTTTAAGTTCTAGTAGCATTTTAGATTTATAAGGGGTGCTGTACAACACTTACATAAACTAAGATAATCCTTCTAATGTGATTGTGCCCAGTAGTCAATGGCAGTACAAAAATATATTCCTGGCAGTTAAGATTACACTCTTCCATAAAAGGGACCATCATGACCCAAATTTAATTCAGTGTCTGAGATGACAAGACAGTCCATCAATGAACAAAAAACAAATCATGAACCAAAATTATGTAGTCCTGGGCATTGGCTGACCAAAATTATGTAGTCCTGGGCATTGGCTGAAGCAAATTTTCTGGTTTGCCACATGGACTTGCATTTTAGTCACAAAACATGTTTCTCAGTTTCCTTTATCATATCAGGCTACCAGAAGCCTCTCTAAGTACCTATTGAGTCCCCACAGATCATTGGAAATATTTTCCAAAGGCTACTCATGTGTTCTATGCCAATCTGAGAGTCCTATGTACGCTACCTTCCATGACATCATACAGCTTTGGAGTAATGGAAAATCATGGCACCTAAAGAGCTAGCTTTAAATTCTGGCTAATTATTAAGTACTAGCTGTGTGACTAGGATCAGGTTACTTATATTTTAAGTTAAATATATTCTTTAAAACCATAATTATAGATTAAGTGAGGAATGGGACAGGATAAACACTGGCCTTTGAAAAAGGAAAACTGGTCAGACAAATCATATGTTGCATAATAATAGGTAAATTCTATCACTATGTAAACAGAAGGACTTTAAATTTGTTTAAATTCTAAAAAATTAAAAAATAATATGCAACATATGAGGTCAAATCATTGTGCTTGTGGCCTTATGATGCCATTGCTTATAAACTAATGTGAGGATTTAAGAAAATAATTTATGTGAAAACATCTGAAGAGTAGTGGATCCTCAATAATTTACATTACATGTATGTCAAACATGCTCTATAAGTAAGTTTTTACTGCTCAAAAAGGTGTTATAAAGAACTTGACTTTTCCCAAAGAGAAGTCTGACTTTTGCCCTCAACTTTGGAGAGGCAATCTATGTCATATCTGATAGGAATGCCTTTGTTTAAAGCAGGGACTGGCTATCCCAGATGGGTGAAACTTCTCACACCCAACAGTTTTAGAGTGGGGACTGGCTATGCCAAAAAGACCACCATGCAATTTAGAGTTGGGGTTGGCCATGCCACAGAGACTAATCATGTTTTACGGTGTGAGATTTGGGTCACATGACGTCTGCAACCTAGCATTTGATTTCAAACACAAGGGCAATCAATCAATCAATCATAACTATGTAATGGAGCCCCCAATAAAAATTCTGAACATTGAAGCTAGGGTGAGCTTCCCTGGTTGGCAATACTCTGTGCATATTGTCATACATCAATCCTACAAAGGTATATACTGATGATAAAGGATGCTTCACATTTGGAACCCATTCAGACTCCATCTTATGAAGTCTCTTCCTTTGGCTGTACGCTTTCCCGGTAATAAGCCATAACAGAGAGTATAATAGCTGTCAGTGAATTCTGTGGCTCTTCTAGTGAATTATCAAAACTGGACAGCATTGACCCCCAAAGAAGTGGATCTGTTTCCCCCCTGGTGTTTGAGGAGCCAACTTGGGGTCCAGCACACCCCCAGTATCATATGATGGTCCCCTCTGTATCTGTCCTTCCAACCCTCCTTGTATGAACAAAGACTGATCAATTTTCAGAGGAATGATTTTGCTCTCCCTGTGTTAGCCAGAATTATTGGGACGGTGTGATTTCTGAGCGATTTCCTAGAGTGTTGCTTCCTCCCACCAGGTTGGGAGGTAATAACCACTATCCCAGGAATTCTCAAGAAATTTTTATTACTTAAGCTGAAAAAAAAAAAAAAACTGGGTGGCATTGGGCACCCTCCCAAACTTGCAGTTGGTGTCAGAAATAAGAGTAGTCTCAAGGAATGTGACTTTAAACCTTGTAGTTTGCTAACTCTTGAGTAAAATGACATTGTATCATTTAATTTCATATAAATGACAACTTCTGACTCAGAATTTGCCATTTGTGGTAAAATCTTCAAAAAAATTAAAAAGCAAATCACTGAATCCTTTTTCAGCATTACTATTCTACAAATTGTATGTCCTTATGGCAATGAAGTTACCTAACTTTAAAAATACCTCCAAGTACTTAATGCTTGTTTGGCTGAAGATAGATATGATACTCTAATTTTGTCTAAAGGCCTTACCCTGGGGCGCCTGGGTGGCTCGGTCGGTTAAGCATCCGACTTCGGCTCAGGTCATGATCTCACGGTCCGTGGGTTCGAGCCCCGCATCGGGCTCTGTGCTGACAGCTCAGAGCCTGGAGCCTGTTTCAGATTCTGTGTCTCCCTCTCTCTGTGACCCTCCCCCGTTCATGCTCTGTCTCTGTCTCAAAAATAAATAAATGTTAACAAAAAATTTAAAAAAAAAAATAAAGGCCTTACCCACAAAATCTACCAAATATTTAAGATTTTTGCATATTGAAAAGGGTTACACTATCATTGAGGTTTTATTTTTCTGTAACATCATGATGAATTAGTACAAATTGCAATATCCAAGCCAGAGTCCTGTGACACCTGACAGATTTCTTTTTAATTCAAAACCACATCCCATCTGCCTCCTTTTTGTGTTTGGAAAGCATTTGATCCCACAAAGATTAATCCTGGGAGTCTATATCATATCCTGAACATCCAGAGAGGCCATAGGATAAAAACTAGGTGGTTGAGCATGCTCTTTTATTTATAAAATAAAGATTTTTAAAGCTTGATTAAATTACCATCAGTGCTCTATCCTTTCTCTGGAACAGTGGTATTCAACTGAGTGTGATTTTACCCCCCAGGAACATTTGGCCATGTCTAGTGACATGCGTTGGTTGTAACAGTTAGGAGGTTGCTACTATTGGCATCTGTTGGGTAGAGGTCAGAGATGCTGATAAACATCCTGCAATGCACAGGGAAGCTTCCAATGACACACAATTGTCCAATCTCAAATGCCAATAATGCTGATGTTGAGAAATCCTGTCCTAGAGAAGTTACAATTTAAGTCAAACTGATTTTTTTTTGTTCCTGAGATCAGTACAGAATTTCATCTTGGTTCTTTCTAAAGATATCATTATTCTTCCCATATTTAATGGGGAAACCATACCTACAGGTCCAAATCAAACACTCTCCCTTATGTGAAGTAAAATCTGAGGTATTTAAGTTTCACAGGGGCTACATATGGGTATACATTGAAGAAACTGAAAATATCAATTTCTCAAGCTCCTCTTTCAGAAATTCTTAATATGTATGGTTGAGACCTATGAGTCTCTCTCTATGTGTGACCACTCTCCAGATGATTCTAATTAGAAACCCCATTTGAGAACTTCTAACCCAGAGAGCCATGTGGAGGGTTTGTTAAAAATTCAGATTATCAGGCCTACCTGAGAGCCACTGAATCTGAATTTTCAGGGCTAAGACCTGAGAAGTTGTATTTTTAATAAGTCCCCTGATGACTTTTACCATCAGGCACATTTAGGAAACTTTGGCTGAGGGGGTATCTAACTAAAAACTTAGAGTTTGTGATCATCATTTAAAGAGAAAGCAGCATCCTTTCATGAGAATGACATAACTAAAAGAAAAAAAAATGTTAAAAGCTACATTCAGTCTATCACGCTCCAGAGGAGCAGGGATTATTATGTTTTTGGTTACAAGAGAGTTGAAGTCTGACAGAACACCTTGGGAGGAAATGCTTGACCTCTCCTCTGTGAAGCCATTGTCCCTAGAACTGTTGAAGATGTACTTTGTAGAAAGAAATATCATTAGTAACTTTCCCTTTCCATGGATATTGTAGAGGAAATTTTCTCAGCTATTTCTTTTGATACCATGTCCAGAATTTTGAACACTGACATAATGGTCAACAGAGACAGTGAAGAATGGCAAACCAGGACCCATGACATGCTCCATCCTCTGCCACAGTTGGAGGTCTCCAAAATTAGAATTCCCAAGTTACCTCCTTATACATGAGTATAAGAACTCAGATTTGAAGTGCATTTATGCTAGTATTTCTGACTAAAGCACTTCAGACACAGATTAGCACTGATGAGTATCTAGATAGCTCACTTGTATCAGGCTTCCCATCATCTGATTAAGATCCCATAAGTGAGTCATATCTTAAGCAATGGGCAGGCCAAGTGTTGGGCAGCCACAGAAAACAAACTAATTATCAATAAGCTAACTGTTCTATAAAGCTATAAGAAAAGGCTGCATAAGGGTTGGTACTTAATTCGAAAACAACCACTGCTGGTCTCCAGTATGTGGTCAATCGCAGACTCATGCAATCTCAGTTTAGAAAGGATCTGAACTATCATCTAGCTCAAGTATTCTAGAGGCTCAAATATTCACTACATCAATCAGCTCAGCGATCCAAAATCTGGCTGTGTGATAAATTATCCTGTGGAGTTTAAAAAAATACACATTCTTGGGCCTCTCCGCAGCCTTGTTGCATTAAAATCTCTAGGGGATGATCAAATCTCTACGTTAAGGGTGTACATACTTTGGACAGATTTTTAAATGCCTCATTAAATTGCCATAAAATGATTCCCCATAACTTCCAATCGTTGATTCTAATTCAATTATCTTAGGCCTGTTCTGGAAGTCCTCTTCTTTCTTAGCTAAATGTCTGTAATATTTCCACTGTCCAATATTTGACATAATATTGAGCCAAGTCCCTAACATCTGTTTGGTTGACCATAAATGTTTTCTGGTTAATATATCACAGCCCAGAAGAAATGTATCTTCTAGTGAAGAGTGGAACATGGCAGGCACCTCTCTCACATTCTAGGTACCATTTCTATTAGTGCGACCTAGCTGTTCCCATTTATGCTTCACATTCTTACCATAGCTACGTCTCAGTCCCTCTTTGCAATCACTTCCTGGTTAACTTCCTCTTCCATTCCCCCACACATACTAGTCAAAATTTTAACATTGTATTATATCTCACCTTTCAATCCCCTTACTCCTAGCTCATATCATGCTCATAATCCATGGAGAAAATACATTGTGTCTCCAATCCACCAAATAAACATCCTAAACAACACATACTATGAAATTAATCAAATCAAAACCACACATATCAAAGACCTTACATATTTCAACTTTTAATAATAATATCAAGAACATAAGCAATCTAGAGGCACAAAGAGAGAGAAGTCTTGGATACCCTGTATGGCTCCCTAGGTCCTTCCTTTCCATATTGTACAGGAGCCATGTGACCCAGAATAGATGAGGTCTCCTAGTGAGGTTTGTGGATTACCTTATATAATCAGGAGGGTTCAATTATGAAACATCTTTATTTTATACCCCAGATAATTATTGAACTTCTGTGACATTTTACATGAACTATGTAAATAAATCCATTCATAAATCCATGAATCCCAGATGCATTCCCATAAGCAATTATAAGCCAGGGACAGCTTATAAAGAACATTCCATAGATAAGGATTCTCCTCCTAATAAATATCACCCAAAGGACGAGTTACCATGTTTACTAAGAAGGAGAACAGGTCACCTGCCTTCTTTTCTTTCCCTCAGAAACATTACCCTAGTAATCAGGGCAGAAATGAATCACAGGCCTGATGCTTTAACTCTTTTCTCCCTAACATCTATGCTTACTCCTTACTTATTTCTGTCCTAGAGAAAGAAGTCCTGCTTTGCATTAATCAAGTTCTCTGCATGTTTTTCTCTCAGCCATTCTTTTTCATATGTCTGTTGTAGCTTTATTGTTATTAATATGCGTTTTTTCTCTTTTACATGATATCTAATAGAGCCTTAACATATTCTTATCTACCAGCATTTTCTCCTTACCATATAAAACTACTCATTCACTTCCATTTAAAAACTATTCCTTAATAATTTATTATCCCAGAGATATCATATATCCTCTCCTCCTTTACTACAAGGAAAATTCTTGATGTTTCCTTAGACCTAAGTGTGACTTACCAGTCACATGAAGCATTTGGGTGTTCCCTGAGCTATAGAAGACATTTTTGTTGCCTACTGAATATCTCCATCTGGGTGTACCAAAAGCACCTAAAAGTCAGATTATCCAAACCTAAAATTGTCATCTCTAATTTCTCTTCCCCAACATATGTTTCTGTGTCTATTTTCCCCTTTTTAGTGAATGGAATACATATATCCTTACATGTCCAAACTGTGAAATCATGTGAAATTTCCTTTATCCACTGAGATTGGCATCAAGTCAGTGAGTACCATTATTTGTGTGTCTCCATAATAAATCTCAAATCCATTTCCCTTTCACCCCAATAAAAGTGCATTAATTCAAGAACTTATCAGGTGGTTTCAATAACTCAACACCTAAATCAAATCATATCCAGCCTGCTGTTCTTCATATTTTCTCATCATCAAAAGAAAAAGAAATCTCATCAAATCCTAAAATCAGGATATACTAAGTCTAACATGTTTTTCTAATCTGCTAATTCAGAAACCTCATCAGTAAAGTAAATGAGCCAGTAATATGGTAATATGATTTATTCTGTGACATTACTTGATTGTGACATACTACATGATTTCTTTTGGTTTTGTTGTTTTGTTTTTGTTTTTGTTTGCTTTTGTCTCTATGCCAGTTCTCACCATAGACATAAAGTCTTTCTAATCATCAATTCCCATGGCGACAGTTAAAACAAGCTTTAAGGGGAAAATATCAAAATTGGTTTGAAATTCCAAATACATAATTTGGGTTGGCCCAACTATGCATGCAAATTGCAAATATCTCTCTAGCAAAGCCAAAAGTGACAATTTCTCATCACTGAAATTATGTTGTTTAATTCTGGAGTCTAGTTTTCAAAATTTTCTTAACAGTTCCTGAGCTTGGGAACTTGGGAGCTTGGTCAAACCCAGTTTATGTTCTTTTACTGAAATAGTAAAATATGTTCATTAAGGGAAATGTGGTAAATAGAAAAGTAAAAAAAGACACTCATGATCTCAAACTCAAACATAACCATTATATGAGTCAAGATTCTCCAGAGAAACAGAACCAATAAGAGATATTTATATAATACTCCTTACTTAGTTATTTATTTATATAATACTTTTTGTCATGAATGTATATAAATACATATGTAATGTATGTATATGTATATAATTTTAAGGAATTGCCTTCCACAACTATAGGAACTGCCAAATCCAAAATCCATACGGTAGGCTGGCAGTCTGGAAACTCAGACAAGCATTGATGTTTCAGTCTCAAGACAAAATTTCCTCACCAGGAAACCTCTATTTTTGCTCATAAGCCCTTCAACTGATTGGATGAGGCTCACCTACATCATCCAGGGTAATCTTGACTTAACGTCACCTTGTAGCTATTATCCACATCTTAAAAATATCAACACAGCAACAGTCAAATACTTAAATCTAAATACTTAGTTAAATAACCCAGTTATTTATAAGTTGGTACTATTGCCTAACCAAATTAACGATAATATTGGCTATCACAGCCATAAAACAATCCCTTGTCTTTTTTTTTTCTAGGCATAAGTAGGAATGCACATGTGAGTCCTGTGATAAAACCTAATAAAAAGAAAAGCATCTCAAAAGAAATTTCTTGTGTCAAATTAAAGAGTCGTGCCAATAGCCAAGGGTTTATATTAATGTTTTTTAATTTCACTTTTATGCTATTATAAAAGGAGACTCCAACACCTTCACATTCTCAGAGATGTATTTTGTTTGCCAGTTCGGTTATGTGTAGTTGGCTTCATAATAACTCTTGGGATGATCTGGGAATTGTATCTGGTTGATGGTCTTAGAAGTATCTCTTATGACCTGAAGAGTAACTTCAAATTCTCTTTTCAAGACTCATTCTTGGAGTTCTGCTGAAGGAGATAAAAATTTCTACCCAACCTCCTTCTCCCATGTAGCTACATGACACTCTAAGATAATGGAGCATATTTTGATTTATAATACCAAAATATGCTCAAAGCAAAGGATTTTTCCCACTTCTCCATCTTATCCCTGTTTCCTGTCTTTTCTTCTAGAACTGCACTTCTCAGGATGCAATGTGACAACATAAGTGTTCCTGTCTTTCATAGCTAGCTAGTCATGTTCTCAAAATTGGTTTTGTCTCAGGTGCAAATAAAACTATACTGATGGAGATGAAAAACATTCTGGCTATTTCAAAATTGGTGTACCTTTACAGTGGAAAGATATCTATCAGTCATACAAGTGTATATTTTGAGTAAGCCATCTGAGAAATCTGACTGGGGAGATAGATATAAACCATCAGATGATATAGATGGGATTTGAGCCACAAGATTAAATGAGCTCACTAAGGAAGTGAATGTAGGAGAGGAAAGAAAGAGAAAAGAAGAGACAGAAACAGAACTCTGGGTTTCTTCAGCATTAGGAGGCTGGGAGATGGGGAGAAATCAGCAAAGAGTAATTAGTCAATAAAACAGGAGGAAAGCATCCCAGAAGCAAAGAACGATGATAATTCAAGGAAGGAAGAATATCTAATGCAAATGATCAACGGTGTTAAATTGTGTTACTGGACCAAATGAGGATGAGTGTTACCTACTGGATTTGTCAGTGACTACTTCCCTTTGCCAGAGCAGTTTCAGTGGAGCTATAGGAGTGAAAGCCTGTTTAGAACAGATTTGAGAGGCGACACCGGGGTGGCTCAGTCGTTTAGCATCTGACTCTTAATTTTGGCTCAGGTCATGACTCCAGGGTCCTGGGATTGAGCGCTGTGTCCAGCCTGTATGGAGCCCCACATCAAGCCCCATATTGAGCCTCACATCTGTGGGGAGCCTCCTTGGGAATTCTTTCTCTCTCTCCCTCTGCTCCCCCCCCCCTGTTTGCATGCTGCCTCACTCTCTCTCAAATAAAAATTAAAAAAATAAAAATAAAAAAAAGAACAGATTTGAGAGAATGGGACAGAGACTAATTGAGTATAGAACTTGCTGTCAATGAAAGCCAAGAAATGGAGCAGTAGCTTAAAGAGAAAGTATGAAGAGGAGGTCTGTTTATTTGCTTATTTAAGATAGGTAAAAATAAAAAGCATGTTTGAAAGCTAATGAGAATGAGTAGAAACTTTGATGAAACTTGATGAAACACTGATGATGCAGGAGGAAAGGGAGAGATTTACTAAATTGTATCATTGAGTAGGCAGGAAGGAATACAATCATGGGCCTGAGATGCTCCATCCTCCAGAAAGAGACACAGGGTGACAGGGGCACCAGCAAGGACGATTCTGCCTATCAGGGAAGCTTCTTATTCTTGGTGAGAATGAAACTCCCTTCCTCCACCCTAAAGGCACCTGGCAGCCCATCCAGGGAAAGCTCCTCTTTCCTCCCTCAGGTGGCTTCATCACAAATCAGTAGAAATTCCAAAGAAAAGAGCAGACCAAAGTAGCACCACAAAGTCTTTGAAAATTAAATTTTCATTGGAACCATAGCCCATAAAAGCAGTCCAGGACCTGTATGCTAAACCAAAGCAAAGTAACTGCCAGCTAAAATAAAAACTTTCAATATGACCCGAACTCTCTAGGGAACAAATGACTAAAACACAATGGACAAATAAGAGGCAGTTGTAGCATAACAATCATTGCCAGGTATGGTAAGAACTTAAATAGAAAAAGAAATGTCACAAGAAAGGAAGTATGCAAGTAATACAAGTAATGATGATGAGAGAAGGAACAAGCATTTTTGCTGATTGTGTACTAGGTACCATTCAAAGAACTTAATATGGATAAACTATTTTGTTACAACAATTCTATTGGTTAGGTGTTATGCTTATCATTCTTATTTTTCAGATGAGTAAATGAGGCACAGAGAAGTTAACTAACCCAAAATAGCTAATCAGCTCATAAGTTAGGGAGTTGGGATTTGCTAACTGGCAGTCATGTTTTTAACTTTCATTTTATACCACTACCCCATACTTAATAAGGGTGATATAAAGTAGGTTATAGTAGATGTAAAGGGTCATGACTATCATTTTAAGGAATTTAAGGAATATAATATGTTTTCTGTAAGCAAATGACTGCATGAGCAGATGTATATTATAAAATAAACACCTCTGGCAATAAAGGAAAGATTATTTAGAAGAAGAAAGACTAAAATAGGGAAAGCACATAATAGCCACAGTAAACCAAGCAAAGAATATTAAGGATCTAAACTTGACAAGTGACAAAGTTACTGATGAGAGGATATTAACAGGGATAAAAGGAGTCTTTATCAAGAAGACAATTATGCAGTTAATACCAAAGCTTCAAGATACATGAAGCAAAAACTGATAGAACTTCAGGGAGAAATCGACAAATCCGCAAGTATAGTCAGGGATTTCAGCATACCTCTCTTAATAATCTAGAGAACAAGTGGATAGAAAATCAGTAATAATATAGAAGTAAACAACACTATCAACCAATTGTTGATTCTAAAACTGACATTTATAGAACCCTCCAACCAAAAACAATAGAATATTTTAGAACACAGAGCACTTACCAAAATAGGTCATATGCTAGACTATGAAACAAACCTCAATAAATTGAAAAGGTCAAATCAAACTAAGTATATTTTATGACAAAAACATAATTAAATTAAAAACCAATAGCAAAAATAAATCTGGAAAATTCCCAAATATTTAGAAATCAAATAACACATTGGCGAGTAACTCATATATCAAATAATAAATCAAAAACAAAATTATAAAACATTTGAACTGAATGACAATGAAAGCACAGGTTATTGGAATTTATGGAATGCAGCTAAAACATTGCTGAGACAAATGTGCAACACTAAAAGACCACATTTGAAAAGAAATAAAAAGTAAATCAACGGCATCAGATTCCATCTGTTAAAAAACAAACTAGAAAAAGTACATAAAGAAGTAGAAGTAAGCAGAAAGATAGAAATAATAAAGATGAGAGAAGTCAATGAATTTTCTTTTGAAATAAATAGGGACATAAATGAAACTGAGGGTTGATTATTTGAAAGATCAGTAAAACTGAATGAACCTCAAGCCAGACTGATTTGAAAAAGGAGAGAAAGAAAGAGACTGAGAGAGAAAACAGTTACCAATATTTATTGATATAAGGTACCAATAATTATACCTTAATTACAAACAGAATATCAATAAAGATACTATGGACATAAAAAAGATTTTTAAAAAATTGTTATAACGCATACCAAGCACAGCACAATACAATCAGGCAGGAACTCCCCAACCCCAAGTTCTTCAGGAGTAAAGAGTTTGAACCACATATCTAGTTCCCCACCTTTTAAGACTGCTACCAAAGGATTGGGTCCCTAAATTATCTACTTCTGAAAGCCAACAAGATTTGCACTCATTAGTCACAGAGGACCATAACAAACAAAAAATGGGTGTTAGTCATATAATCATCTCAATAGATGCAGAAAAAGCATTTGACAAAATGAACATTCTTTCATGATAAAAACTATAAGCCAATTGGATATGGAAGGAACTTAACTTACCATAATAAAGGCCACACGTGACAAGCCCACAGCTGACATCATACTCAAAGGTAAAAAGCTGAAAGCTTTCCCTCTAAGATCAGGAGCAAGACAGGATTCCCATTCTTGCCACTTTTATTCAACATAGCACTGGAAGTCCTAGCCAGAGTAATTAGGTATGAAAAAGATATGAAAGTCATCCAAATTAGAATGGAAGAAGTAAAATTGTCTCTATTTACAGTGATGTATTTTAAATAGAAAACCCTACAGATTTCTGTTCTACTGGGTTTTTTTTTGTTGTTGTTGTTTTGTTTGAAGTCATACCATGCACTTTTTCTGACCACAACACTATGAAACTAGAAGTTAACTACAATAAAAAAAAATTGGCAAAAGCTAGAACTAATAAATGAATTCAGTAAAGTCCCAGGATACAAAATCAACATATATAAATCTATTGCATTTCCACATACCAATAATGAAACAGCAGAAAGAGAAATTAAATTACTACCCAAAGCAATTTACATTTAATGCAATCTCTATCAAAATAACAATAGCATTTTTCACAGAGCTAGAACAAACAATCCTAAAATTTGTATAGAACCACAAAAGATCCCAAATGGCCAAAGCAATCTTGAAAAAGAAAAGCAGAGATTCTAGGGGAAGATGGCGGCGTAGGAGGACGCGGGGCTCACAACGCGTCCTGCCGATCACTTAGATTCCACCTACACCGGCCTAAAGAACCCAGAAAACCGCCAGAGGATTAGCAGAAGGGAGTCTCCGGAGTCAAGCGCAGACTAGAGGCCCACGGAAGAGGGTAGGAAGGGCGGCGAGGCGGTGCGCGCTCCACGGACTGGCGGGAGGGACGGGGCGGAGGGGCGGCTCGCCGGCCAAGCGGAGCCCCCGAGTCTGGCTGGCAAAAGCGGAGGGGCCGGACAGACTGTGTTCCGACAGCAAGCGCGACTTAGCGTCTGGGAGGTCATAAGTTAACAGCTCTGCTCGGAAAGCGGGAAGGCTGGAGGACAAAGGGAGGGAGAGCTGCTGAGCCCCCGGACGGCAGAGCTCAGCTTGGCGGGGAACAAAGGCGCTCGCCAGCGCCATCTCCCCCGCCCATCCCCCAGCCAAAATCCCAAAGGGAACCAGTTCCTGCCAGGGAACTTGCTCGCTCCGCGCAAACACCCAACTCTGTGCTTCTGCGGAGCCAAACCTCCGGCAGTGCATCTGACTCCCTCCCGCTGCCACAGGGCTCCTCCTGGAGTGGATCACCTAAGGAGAAGCGAGCTAAGCCTGCCCCTCCACCCCCCGTGCACCTTGCCTACCCACCCCAGCTAATACGCCAGATCCCCAGCAACACAAGCCTGGCAGTGTGCAAGTAGCCCAGACGGGACACGCCACCCCACAGTGAATCCCGCCCCTAGGAGAGGGGAAGAGAAGGCACACACCAGTCTGACTGTGGCCCCAGCAGTGGGCTGGGGGCAGACATCGGGTCAGACTGCGGCCCCGCCCACTAACTCCAGTTATACACCACAGCACAGGGGAAGTGCACTGCAGGTCCTCACCACGCAAGGGACTCTCCAAAATGACCAAACGGAAGAATTCCCCTCAGAAGAATCTCCAGGAAATAACAACAGCTAATGAACTGATCAAAAAGGATTTAAATAATATAACAGAAAGTGAATTTAGAATAATAGTCATAAAATTAATCGCTGGGCTTGAAAACAGTATAGAGGACAGCAGAGAATCTCTTGCCACAAAGATCGAGGGACTAAGGAACAGTCACGAGGAGTTGAAAAACGCTTTAAACGAAATGCAAAACAAAATGGAATCCACGATGGCTCGGCTTGAAGAGGCAGAGGAGAGAATAGGTGAACTAGAAGATAAAGTTATGGAGAAAGAGGAAGCTGAGAGAAAGAGAGATAAAAAAATCCAGGAGTATGAGGGGAAAATTAGAGAACTAAGTGATACACTAAAAAAAAATAATATACGCATAATTGGTATCCCAGAGGAGGAAGAGAGAGGGAAAGGTGCTGAAGGGGTACTTGAACAAATTATAGCTGAGAACTTCCCTGAACTGGGGAAGGAAAAAGGCATTGAAATCCAAGAGGCACAGAGAACTCCCTTCAGACGTAACTTGAATCGATCTTCTGCACGACATATCATAGCGAAACTGGCAAAATACAAGGATAAAGAGAAAATTCTGAAAGCAGCAAGGGATAAACGTGCCCTCACTTATAAAGGGAGACCTATAAGACTCGTGACTGATCTCTCCTTTGAAACTTGGCAGGCCAGAAAGGCTTGGCACGATATCTACAGTGTGCTAAACAGAAAAAATATGCAGCCGAGAATCCTTTATCCAGCAAGTCTGTCATTTAGAATAGAAGGAGAGATAAAGGTCTTCCCAAACAAACAAAAACTGAAGGAATTTGTCACCACGAAACCAGCCCTACAAGAGATCCTAAGGGGGATCCTGTGAGACAAAGTACCAGAGACATCACTACAAGCATAAAACATACAGACATCACAATGACTCTAAACCCATATCTTTCTATAATAACACTGAATGTAAATGGATTAAATGCGCCAACTAAAAGACATAGGGTATCAGAATGGATAAAAAAACAAGACCCATCTATTTGCTGTCTACAAGAGACTCATTTTAGATCTGAGGACACCTTTAGATTGAGAGTGAGGGGATGGAGAACTATTTATCATGCTCCTGGAAGCCAAAAGAAAGCTGGAGTAGCCATACTTATATCAGACAAACTAGACTTTAAATTAAAGGCTGTAACAGGAGATGAAGAAGGGCATTATATAATAATCACAGGGTCTATCCACCAGGAAGAGCTAACTATTATAAATGTCTATGCGCCAAATACCCGAGCCCCCAGATATATAAAACAATTACTCATAAACATAAGCAACCTTATTGATAAGAATGTGGTCATTGCAGGGGACTTTAACACCCCACTTACAGAAATGGATAGATCATCTAGACACACAGTCAATAAAGAAACAAGGGCCCTGAATGATACATTGGATCAGATGGACTTGACAGATATATTTAGAACTCTGCATCCCAAAGCAACAGAATATACTTTCTTCTCGAGCGCATATGGAACATTCTCCAAGATAGATCATATACTGGGTCACAAAACAGCCCTTCATAAGTTTACAAGAATTGAAATTATACCATGCAGACTTTCAGACCACAATGCTATGAAGCTTGAAATCAACCACAGGAAAAAGTCTGGAAAACCTCCAAAAGCATGGAGGTTAAAGAACACCCTACTAACGAATGAGTGGGTCAACCAGGCAATTAGAGAAGAAATTAAAATATACATGGAAACAAACGAAAATGAAAATACAACAATCCAAACGCTTTGGGATGCAGCGAAGGCAGTCCTGAGAGGAAAATACATTGCAATCCAGGCCTATCTCAAGAAACAAGAAAAATCCCAAATACAAAATCTAACAGCACACCTAAAGGAAATAGAAGCAGAACAGCAAAGGCAGCCTAAACCCAGCAGAAGAAGAGAAATAATAAAGATCAGAGCAGAAATAAACAATATAGAATCTAAAAAAACGGTAGAGCAGATCAACGAAACCAAGAGTTGGTTTTTTGAAAAAATAAACAAAATTGACAAACCTCTAGCCAGGCTTCTCAAAAAGAAAAGGGAGATGACCCAAATAGATAAAATCATGAATGAAAATGGAATGATTACAACCAATCCCTCAGAGATACAAACAATTATCAGGGAATACTATGAAAAATTATATGCCAGCAAATTGGACAACCTGGAAGAAATGGACAAATTTCTAAACACCCACACTCTTCCAAAACTCAATCAGGAGGAAATAGAAAGCTTGAACAGACCCATAACCAGCGAAGAAATTGAATCGGTTATCAAAAATCTCCCAACAAATAAGAGTCCAGGACCAGATGGCTTCCCAGGGGAGTTCTACCAGACATTTAAAGCAGAGATAATACCTATCCTTCTCAAGCTATTCCAAGAAATAGAAAGGGAAGGAAAACTTCCAGACTCATTCTATGAAGCCAGTATTACTTTGATTCCTAAACCAGACAGAGACCCAGTAAAAAAAGAGAACTACAGGCCAATATCCCTGATGAATATGGATGCAAAAATTCTTAATAAGATACTAGCAAATCGAATCCAACAGCATATAAAAAGAATTATTCACCATGATCAAGTGGGATTCATTCCTGGGATGCAGGGCTGGTTCAACATTCGCAAATCGATCAACGTGATACATCACATTAACAAAAAAAAAGAGAAGAACCATATGATCCTGTCAATCGATGCAGAAAAGGCCTTTGACAAAATCCAGCACCCTTTCTTAATAAAAACCCTTGAGAAAGTCGGGATAGAAGGAACATACTTAAAGATCATAAAGGCCATTTATGAAAAGCCCACAGCTAACATCATCCTCAACGGGGAAAAACTGAGAGCTTTTTCCCTGAGATCAGGAACACGACAGGGATGCCCACTGTCACCGCTGTTGTTTAATATAGTGCTGGAAGTTCTAGCATCAGCAATCAGACAACAAAAGGAAATCAAAGGCATCAAAATTGGCAAAGACGAAGTCAAGCTTTCGCTTTTTGCAGATGACATGATATTATACATGGAAAATCCGATAGACTCCACCAAAAGTCTGCTAGAACTGATACATGAATTCAGCAAAGTTGCAGGATACAAAATCAATGTGCAGAAATCAGTTGCATTCTTATACACTAACAATGAAGCAACAGAAAGACAAATGAAGAAACTGATCCCATTCACAATTGCACCAAGAAGCATAAAATACCTAGGAATAAATCTAACCAAAGATGTAAAAGATCTGTATGCTGAAAACTATAGAAAGCTTATGCAGGTAATTGAAGAAGATATAAAGAAATGGAAAGACATACCCTGCTCATGGATTGGAAGAATAAATATTGTCAAAATGTCAATACTACCCAAAGCTATCTACACATTCAATGCAATCCCAATCAAAATTGCACCAGCATTCCTCTCGAAACTAGAACAAGCAATCCTAAAATTCATATGGAACCACAAAAGGCCCCGAATAGCCAAAGTAATTTTGAAGAAGAAGACCAAAGCAGGAGGCATCACAATCCCAGACTTTAGCCTCTACTACAAAGCTGTCATCATCAAGTCAGCATGGTATTGGCATAAAAACAGACACATAGACCAATGGAATAGAATAGAAACCCCAGAACTAGACCCACAAACGTATGGCCAACTCATCTTTGACAAAGCAGGAAAGAACATCCAATGGAAAAAAGGCAGTCTCTTTAACAAATGGTGCTGGGAGAACTGGACAGCAACATGCAGAAGGTTGAAACTAGACCACTTTCTCACACCATTCACAAAAATAAACTCAAAATGGATAAAGGACCTGAATGTGAGACAGGAAACCATGAAAACCTTAGAGGAGAAAGCAGGAAAAGACCTCTCTGACCTCAGCCGTAGCAATCTCTTACTCGGCACATCCCCAAAGGCAAGGGAATTAAAAGCAAAAGTGAATTACTGGGACCTTATGAAGATAAAAAGCTTCTGCACAGCAAAGGAAACAACCAACAAAACTAAAAGGCAACCCACGGAATGGGAAAAGATATTTGCAAATGACACATCGGACAAAGGGCTAGTATCCAAAATCTATAAAGAGCTCATCAAACTCCACACCCGAAAAACAAATAACCCAGTGAAGAAATGGGCAGAAAACATGAATAGACACTTCTCTAAAGAAGACATCCGGATGGCCAACAGGCACATGAAAAGATGTTCAACGTCGCTCCTTATCAGGGAAATACAAATCAAAACCACACTCAGATATCACCTCACGCCAGTCAGAGTGGCCAAAATGAAGAAATCAGGAGACTATAGATGCTGGAGAGGATGTGGAGAAACGGGAACCCTCTTGCACTGTTGGTGGGAATGCAAATTGGTGCAGCCGCTCTGGAAAGCAGTGTGGAGGTTCCTCAGAAAATTAAAAATAGACCTACCCTATGACCCAGCAATAGCACTGCTAGGAATTTATCCAAGGGATACAGGAGTACTGATGCATAGGGGCACCTGTACCCCAATGTTTATAGCGGCACTCTCAACAATAGCCAAATTATGGAAAGAGCCTAAATGTCCATCAACTGATGAATGGATAAAGAAATTGTGGTTTATATACACAATGGAATACTACGTGGCAATGAGAAAAAATGAAATATGGCCTTTTGTAGCAACATGGATGGAACTGGAGAGTGTGATGCTAAGTGAAATAAGCCATACAGAGAAAGACAGATACCATATGGTTTCACTCTTATGTGGATCCTGAGAAACATAACAGAAACCCATGGGGGAGGGGAAGGAAAAAAAAAAAAAAAAAAAAGAGGTTAGAGGGGGAGAGAGCCAAAGCATAAGAGACTGTTAAAAACGGAGAACAAATTGAGGGTTGTGGGGGGGGTGGGAGGGAGGGCAGGGTGGGTGATGGGTATCGAGGAGGGCACCTTTTGGGATGAGCACTGGGTGTTGTATGGAAACCAATTTGACAGTAAATTTCATATATTAAAAAATAAAAAATAAAAATAAAAAATAAAAAATAAAAAATAAAAAAAAAAAAGAAAAGCAGAGCTGGAGGCATCACAATTCCGAACATCAAGTTATATTACAAAACTGCAGTAATCAAAACAGTATGGTATTTAGCATAAAAAAAAAGACACAGATCAATAGAACAGAATAGAAAACCCAGAAAAAAGCCCACAATTATATGGCCAATTCATCTTTGACAACACAGGAAAAAAATATCCAATGGGAAAAAGACTGTCTCTTCAGCAAATAGCGTTGGGAAAACTGGACAGCAAAATGCAAAAGAATGAAACTGGACAACTTTCTTTCACCATACACAAAAATAAATTCAAAATGGATTAAAGACCTGAGACAGGAAACCGTAAAAATCCTTGAAGAAAGCACAGGCAGTAATTTCTCTGACATTGGCCATAGCAACATTTTTCTAGATATGTCTCCTGAGGCAAGGGAAACAAAAGCAAAAATAAATTAATGGAACTGAATAAAATAAAAAACTTCTGCACAGTGAAGGAAACAATCAACAAAACCAAAAGGCAACCCTAAAAAAAGGAGAAGATATATGCAAATGACATATTCAATAAAGGGTTAGTATCCAACAATATATAAAAAACTTACAAAACTCAGCACCCAAAGGAATGAATAATCCAACTTTTAAAAATGGGCAGAGGGGCACCTGGGTGGCTCAGTCGGTTAAGTGTCCGACTTCAGCTCAAGTCATGATCTCGCAGTTCATGAGTTTGAGACCCGTGTTGGACTCTGGGCTGACAGCTCAGAGCCTGGAGCCTGTTTCGGATTCTGTGTGTCCCTCTTTCTCTGACCCTCCCCTGCTGTACTCTCTCTCTCTCTCTCTCTCTCTCTCTCAAAAATAAATAAACATTAAAAAAAATTTTTTTAATGGGCAGAAAACATGAACAGATATTTCTCCAAATAAGACATTACAGATGGCCAACAGACACATGAAAAGATGCTCAACATCACTTATCAAGGAACTGTAAATCAAAACTACAAGATATCACCTCACAACTGTCAGAATGCCTAAAATCAACAACACAAAAAAACAAGTATTGGAGGGGCGCCTGGGTGGCTCAGTCGGTTAAGCATCCTACTTCAGCTCAGGTCATGATCTCAGGGTCTGTGAGTTCGAGCCCCCCGTCGGGCTCTGCACTGACAGCTCAGAGCCTGGAGCCTGTTTCAGATTCTGTGTCTCCCTCTCTCTCTGACCCTCCCCTGTTCATGCTCTGTCTCTCTGTGTCTCAAAAATAAATAAACGTTAAAAAAAAAACAAGTATTGGAGAGGATGTGCAGGAAGGGGAACCCTCTTGCACTGTTGGTAGGAATGCAAACTGGTGCAGCCACTGTGGAACACAGTATGGAGGCTCCTCAAAAAGTTAAAAATAGAACTATCCCGTGATCCAGCAACTGCACTACTATTTATCCAAAGAATATAAAAATACTAACTTGATTGTTATAGCATTATTTACAATAACCAAATTATGGAAACAGCCCAAGTGTCCATAAATTGATGAATGGATAAAGAAGATGTATACACACACACACACACACACACACACACACACACACAAATACACACACTATGGAATATTATTCAGCCATAAAAAAGAATGAAATCTTGCCACTTGCAATGACATGGATGGAGCCAGACAGTATTATACTAAGTGAAATAAGTCCACCAGAAAAAGACAAATATCATATGATTTCACTCATATATGGAATTTAAGAAACAAAACAAATGAGCAAAGGGGAAAAAAGAGACAGAGAGACAAACCAAGAAACTGACTCTTAACTATAGAGAACAAACTGATGGTTACCAGCAGGAAGGGGAGTGAAGGGATGGATTAAACAGGTGATGGGGATTAAGGAGTGCACTTGTCATGATGAGCGCCTGGTCATATACGGATGTGTTGAATCACTATATTGTACACCTGAAACTGATATTACATTATATGTTAACTAATAAATTTAAATAAAAACCTTAAAAACCTTCAAATTTAGAAAAGAGTTTCACTGGATTTTAAGCATCTCAGAAAACAAAATAAAAAGGACTTGGAAATAACAAAATAAGCAACCCTCATTCAAGTATTCTAGAATGTTTCTCAACCTCATATCTAGCACATATTTAAAAAGATTTCACTTACAAAAACTTATAAAATTATTTTTAAAAAACACTTAAAAAGATCACATGCTCTTGTCACACACTGTACAGACGTAATGAAGAATGTAAGAAATATCCAACAATTATAGGGCATCAAATTTTATCAAAGTCTGGAATCATCAATCTAGAGTTTTTGCTAAACAGAAAAATATACTAACCAAATTAAACTTTTTGAGAGAATCATCTCATTATTTCAGCATGTAGCAACTGAATTATAGCTAAAGAAAATATTTTCCCAAAAGTTGTCATAACCATAAAAACTGTGATGTCCTTTATTAACAGATATCTTATAATAACCTATAATTGCTCTTTAAAAATGTGAATAGATTAAACAGTATTCCTCCCTTATCCACAGAGGATACCTTCAAAGAGCTCCAGCGAATGCCTGAAATCATGGGTAGTACCAAGTGCTATGTATACTGCATTTTCCTATGCATACATACCTATGATAAAGCTTAACTTATAAATAAGTCACAGTAAGAGATTAACAACAAAAACAAATAATAAAATTGAATAATTATAACAATATCCTATAATAAAATTTATGTGCATGTGATCTCTCCCTCCCAAATATCTTGTTGTACTGTATTCAACTCTTCTCCTTGTGATGTTGTGAGGTGATAAAATGCCTACATGATGAGATGTAGTCAACCTGACAGGTCAGGTGAAGGCATTGTGACACAGCATTAGGCTACTATTGACCTTCAAGGGAGGGTACATCAGAAAGAAGATATTCTTCTGGACCACAGTTGGCCATGGGTAAGTGAAACTATGGAAAGCAAAACTGAAGGGGTGCCTGGATGGCTCAGTCAGTTAAGCACCTGACTTCAGCTCAGGTCATGATCCCACATCTCATGGGTTCAAGCCCTACTTCAGGCTCATGCTGACAGCTTGGAGCCTAGAGACTGTTAGGCTCTCTGTGTCTCCTCTCTCTCTGCACCTCCCCTGCTCACACTCTGTATCTCTCTCTCTCTTAGAAATAAATAAACATTTAAAAAAATTTTAATGTGGATAAGGGGAGAGTACTGTACTACAACTAGTAATTCAATACTCTTCACAACAAGTTCAAAGTACAAAAAACAAGCCAAGCTTCTAAAGGACTCACCACATTCTAAGTTGAAATGAAATTAAAAGTAGAAATATACCCTTGAGGCTAAGTATATTTTTCTTTATGTTTACATGCCTTTTAAAATACTTTATCCAGGTTATCTTCATTAAAATTAAGGCTTTTATAAAGGATTTAAGTTCCCCGATCCAGATATGGGACTGTAAAATATGCAAGATAGGGATGAAAACAGGAAAGGAACACTTGTCTCAGAAGGAATCAAATAGAAAGAGAATTAGAGATATGGGGTATTATAATGAAGAGAAAAAAAACACATACCTTTAGCTGTGTGACAAACTCAAGGAATTTAAAGTAGATGAGAGAACTACAGCAAAGAAAATGCCTTTTCCACTACAAGCTACATATAGTGAAAATAAAATATAGCTGTAGAGTATACTTTACCCTTTTCAATAAGGTTTATTATAGAAATGATATTTTAAGTAATTATTTCAATCATCAACTTCATTTCTAAATGGGTATTTCATATATGCTATGTTTGAATGAAAATAACATAGTAATTTTAAACCACTAGTTTTTATTGTTCATTTTCCAGCCAGCAGTCCACATCTTGGGATTCCCTTTTAGGTATTTACTTCCAGATACCTATACTTTTCTTAAGTGTGCATGTCCAGAAGCCTGTAGCTTCTGATTGCTAGCTTAGTTAAGAGCTAATTAGAGCTGAGGAAGAGGCCTCTATTCTAGTTGTACATGGATGACACCCTCTATTTCAAAGGTAGGAACCTGTTCTTTCTTGATGTTAGACAAATCTTCAGGGACAGGATCCAGTTCCAAAGGCTCTTCGAGTTTTTGCTGATCTTCCAAAACCTTTGATTCTAATTTTATCCCTGGGACATCAGTCTGGAGATTTTGATATTCAGTAGACACATGGTCTACGAGAGCCTCATATGCAGCAGTTTGTTCAGATGGTGGAATAAGGTCATTTTCTATAGAGATTGGTGTAATAAAGTCCTCCTTGGCTTCTGGAAACTGTTTGTCAACAGAGACCATTTCTAAAGTAGTGTCTTCAGTTGATGGAGACCGAAGTTCAGCAGAGGCCTCCTCAGCTGATGGAGACCAAATTTCATATGAGGTATTTTCTTCAGGGGCCTCCTCAGCTGGTAGAGACTGAACTTCAGCTGGGGCCTCAGTTGGTGGAGCCAGAACTTCATATGGGGCCTCCTCTGCAGGGGCCTCCTCAGCTGGTGGAGACTGAACTTCAGCTGGGGCCTCAGTTGGTGGAGCCAGAACTTCATATGGGGCCTCCTCTGCAGGGGCCTCCTCAGCTGGTGGAGACTGAACTTCAGCTGGAGCCTCTTCTGCAGGGACCTCCTCAGCTAGTGGAGAATTAACTTCAGCTGGGGCCTCCTCTGCAGGGGACTCCTCAGCTGGTGGAGACTGAACTTCAGCTGGAGCCTCCCCTGCAGGGGTCTCCTCAGCTGGTGGAAACTGAACCTCAGCTCGGGCCTCTTCTACAGGGGCCTCCTCAGCTGGTGGAGAAGAAACTTCAACTTGGGCCTCAGCTGGTGGAGACTGAAGTTCAGCTGGGGCCTCCTCTTCAGGGCCCTCCTCAGCTGGTAGAGACTGATCTTCAGCTGGGGCCTCCTCTGCAGGGGCCTCCTCAGCT